>NW_025228259.1:36994-59376 GCF_018294505.1 Triticum aestivum | reverse complement strand
CAGTGCACGCTTGCCGCGCCACAACGCCGACGCTGGACCCGTGAATCGTGAGCACCCAGCTATGACTTACCGCACTCGTGCAAAATAATAAAACACGGTAAATATATTACTTACACGTGCGTTTTGTTTTGCAAGCGGCGCGAAAAAAATTAAAAAGGGAATGCAACACGAGGACTTCCCAGGAGGTCCCCAATCCTAGTACTACTCTCGCCCAAGCACGCTTAACTTCGGAGTTCTGATGGGATCCGGTGCTTTAGTGCTGGTATGATCGCATCCGACATGTTACCCCGGTCTTCGTCCCTTATCCTTGCCCCTCCCAGCTCCACTACAAAGACGATTGTACATTGCTTTGGCCGCTCCCTCTCAACTACGGAGACGAGTTTAACGCGGTTTCCACCCCTCCCTCTCAACCGCACTAGTGCACGCTTGCCGCGCCACAACGCCGACGCTGGACCCGTGAATCGTGAGCACCCAGCTATGACTTACCGCACTCGTGCAAAATAATAAAACACGGTAAATATATTACTTACACGTGCGTTTTGTTTTGCAAGCGGCGCGAAAAAATTAAAAAGGGAATGCAACACGAGGACTTCCCATGAGGTCACCAATCCTAGTACTACTCTCGCCCAAGCACGCTTAACTTCGGAGTTCTGATGGGATCCGGTGCTTTAGTGCTGGTATGATCGCATCCGACATGTTACCCCGGTCTTCGTCCCTTATCCTTGCCCCTCCCAGCTCCACTACAAAGACGATTGTTGTCAGGACCCCGACTCAATGCCACATCGATCTAGCATGTAACACCCCATATCACTTTGCGGCCTCACGCACGGTATTCCCACGGTGTCGCCTTACCTTTGCCCGGGACCGTTTGCGTCTTTTGGCACACGTATATGATAGTGTCGCTAGCATCCATATGGTAAGGAGCCCGGGCTGACATGGCTAGTCGTAAACCCAAAGTGGCACAGACTTACAGGGACAGGCATCCATGACCCAGCATCGAACGTGTCGGTCATCAGCGAGTGAATCCAGGCTGTAGCACTGGGCTAGCAAGACTCCGGTGAACCGGGCTGTAGCGGGCTAACAGGACTCCGGTATTCATCGCATGACATTTCCCCGAAGGGACAGACACAGGAACAAAGAAGGACACATGCCAGCCAGCCTAAGTGTTCCAGAGCAGTAGCAAGCTACCATGGCTCGGTGGAAACACTAGGAGACATTTCCCCGTAAGAGAGGCTACTAAAGATAAACAACTAGATGGTCAGATCCCACACATACCAAGCATTTCAATAACATACACACAATATGCTCGATATGTGCAAATACAACATGGCATCACAACATGACTCTACGACTCAAGTAATTTATTCAATAGGCTCCGAGGAGCGAGATATTACAAACATGGGTCTTATGACCCAACAATCAGAGCATACAAGTCAAAGCACAAACGGAAGCTATCATGTCTGAGTACAGACATCTATAAATGAAAAAGGCTTGAGAGCCTGACTATCTATCAGATCCTGCCGAGGCACAAGATCGTAGCTGAGGTAACAAGCTAAACGTCGAAGTCCAAGCGGAACTACTAGTGAGACTGAAGTCTCTCTGCAAAAACATAAAATAGGCAAACGTGAGTACAAATGTACCCAGCAAGACTTACATCAGAACTAACTACATATGCATCATTATCAACAAAGGGGGTGGTGAAGTTTAACTGCAGCAAGCCAGCTTTGACTCGGTGGCTATCCTGAACTACGACTGCAAGCGACTCTTTGAGGTGGCGCACACGAGTCCACATATTCACCATATCAATACACTACTATGGATCCGCTCTCGTTCCACTACGAGAACGCCATCCATAGCACTCACGCTTATCTTGCGCATTTTAAAGTATCCACTTTCACTTGTCTATGAACTGATATAAGCAACCCAGAAGTCCTTTACCGCGGACACGGCTATTAGAATAGATGATGATAACCCTGCAGGGGTGTACTTCTTCATACATGTTTCCACCACTTAGCGTCTGCACACGACATGTGCTCGGCAGACTTCAAGCGAAAGCCGACGTGGGTGTAGACCACGACCTACCTAAACACTCAAGTCTCTAGTCCAGGTTTATCGCCTATTCGGGTTCCATCCATGAGGAGATCCGGCCGAAGTTTCGCTCACAGCCCCAAACGATGTGAACAGGGTTCCGTGACACCAAACGGGCGCCCGGTATACCCGGCCACGTGCCTACCGCATCACAGCCCACCCCTACGGTCAGCGCTGTCCACAGCCTCCAGCATACTACAAACACCAGAAACTACTTGCAACTCCTGGACAAAGGACGAGGGTGAATAAGAAGTCGAGCGGGGTCATATTTCAGGGCCCAATGTATGGTAGTAGCTGAATCATGGATCACAAACACAGAACTCAGTTCCTGAGGACGGCTGCAATGAGACAACCCACCATGTACTCCTACATGGCCTCTCACCGCTACCTTTACCAAATTGTGTTCACACACTTAGCTCACACACAGTAGGACATGTTCACACGCCTCTGATTCATCCCCGATGAATCAGACCTGACTCAACTCTAAGCAATAGCAGGCATGACAAACAAACATGAATGAGTAGGCACAACAGGGCTCAAACAACTCCTACTCATGCTAGTGGGTTTCATCTATTTACTGTGGCAATGACAGGTCATGCAAAGGACAAAGGGGTTCAGCTACCGCAGCAAATAACAGTTGAATCGATGTTGTCCTAATGCAGTAAGAGAGCAGGAGCGAGAGAGTGGGATTTTATCGGAATGAACAAGGGGGTTTTGCTTGCCTGGCACTTCTGAAGATGACATTGAGTCTTCATCAGTGTCAACGATCACATCATCGGTATCACGTCTATCGAGAGGGGACAAATACCGGCAACACAGAAGGGAACACAATCAATGCAATGCACAATATGATGCATGATCATGACATGGCAAAATGAATGTGTTTTGGGCTAATGCAACTAGCCACAGATTAAATGAAGTTGGTTTGAATACAAGATTCAAATTCAAACTCCATATGTGATTATTCAAATGCCATTTAATTGATTTGTGCTAAACAGTAGCTATAAGTTGTTCTAACATGCATGAAAATGGTACAGACGGATTCCTTGAATTTTTCTGATAATTTTTCATATATAAATTATTTAATTTGGAGTTACGGTTAATTTTCTATGATTTATTGAAGTTTTAGCTATTTTCTGGAATTTCCTGATTATTTTTAAATCCAGAAAATACTTATTGCGTCAGCATTGCGTCACTATGACGTCAGCAGGTCAACAGACGCTGCTGGTGGTCAAACCTGACCAGTGGGGTCCACTGGTCAGTGACTGGGGCTGATTCGGGTGTATGACAGGTGGGTCCGGTCAACGGACACGTCAGCACAGTCAACTCTGACTTGTGGGCCCCACTTTATTAAACTAATCTAAACAGAAAATAAACCCGGAGTTAATTAGACGCGGGGCCCAGCTGTCATTGTCATAGCGTTAGACTAATAGCGTAATTAGTACTAATCTAATCCGCCATGTCAGCGTCACCGGAACCTCGCCGGCGGCGACCAGAACGACGGCGGCGCGGCTCAGAAACGTGCTACAGGTGGCGGTTGGACACGCGGAGACCACCGGGACGTAGCCCGTGCTCTCCCGCATCAAGAGGAGGCGGAGTTGGGTGCGGGGGTTACCGGAATCATGCCGGCGATGAGCTTTGGCGGCGGTCGGAGTTCGGGTGGGTGTGGGGTTGGTGCTAGGGGGCACGTGGGGAGAAGCTGGTGGCGGCTACGGGCTCCTGGAGACGTGTTGAGTGCGGTGGTGTGCTCGGCTTCGAGCTACAATGGCTCCAGCCACGGCGGTGACGAGGCACGGCGGCGGCGAGCTTCGGAGCTCAAGGGGACGGCAACTACAGGATGCTAGGGACGACGGGGCAAGGGGGAATCGGGTCAGCGGCTCACCGCAGAGCTGCAGGGATGGTTAGCGGGCTCGGGGGCGGCCGGAGTGCAGCGAATCGACGGCGACGATCTCCGGTGGCCAAGGAGGGGAACGGCGACGTGGGCGGCGATGCGGGGCTCCCGGCGTTGCGTAGCTCCATGGAGAGGTCGGGGGCGTCGAGGCGGAGCCTTGGGTCACTCTGGTGGGGTGGAACGACGGTGGTGGCTACGGCTGCGACGAGCGGCGGCGACGGCGGTCCTCGGTCGCGCGAGTGAGAGAGCAAGAGGAGGGGGGAGCGGTCCAGAGGGAGAGGGGAGAACGCGGGGAGGCTCTGGGTGTCTCCGTGGCGTCGCGAGGATGTCGGGGAGGCTGCCACGGCGAAGCAGGAGGTGGAGGCCCGGGCACGGTGCGTCGACACGCCTCTGCCAGTAGGCAGAGGTTGAAGACAGCGGTGCCCCTGGTGGGCTGGGCCGCCAAGTGGACTGGCAGGGGGGGCTGGGCCAGCACAGGTGAGCGCCAAGTAGTTCCTTCTCTCTTTTATTTTTTTTCTTCTGTTTTGTTTTTATTTAATCTTTTGCCACTGTTTTGAAATAAAACAAATTCAAAGACAGTGACAAAATTCCCCTGAACATTTTATTTAGCACAATGGAATTATACCAAAGCACATAAAAATGTTTCAGTTATTTGAACATATATTCAGTAATATTTGGATATAAGTTCAAATTCAAAATAGTATTGATTTAAATTCAAAGTCTCAAAATAAATCCTTTTAAAATGTTCAATATTTTGGTTGGGACCAAAACCCTTACCAAAAATTATCAAACATTTAAGAAGAGCATTTTGGAGCAATGAATGAGAGTTCTAGGCTTTTTGCCCCTCTTTTATTTAAGTTTTTGAGGCTTCCAAAATTCCCTCAGTTCAAATTTCAGAATTTAAACATGATGCACACATGAAGCTAGCCTAGAGCATTACCAGAAGCTAGGGATGTGACAACTCACCCCCACTAAACAAGAATCTCGTCTCGAGATTCAAGCGTAGGGTAAGGTGAAGGGGAAACGCAACTAGTATAATCTTCACGATCCAGGGTGCACTTCATAGGAACGTTGATTCGATCACCATCATTGTCTCGAAGTCTTGCTCTGAGAAATCCTGCCAACATGACCCGGAGAGAAAGAGACTCTAGAAGGGTCGACCTCCTCGAAGATCGAACAACTCACGGAATGAGACATAGGACCATCTCTCGGGTTGAGACACGAGATACACATCAAGAGGGGTGGAAAGAAACGGATGACGAAGGTTCACTAGGTGGACAATAATTCCACACCTAAGAAGGTGGTAAACGGTTGTCAACGTAGCGAGGAGTTGAGTTGCCATGATACCACGACGAAACATCCTGGAGGAGGGTGATTCATAGATTATTACCTTAAGTGGCAAAAAGAATTACCTTTGATTCAGAGATCATTGAAAACCTTTATACCAGCTTAAGGCAAATCATAATCGATCATTTAGAGGGGTTCGGTAGAATGGCATACCCGAACTTGGATGATGTGGATTACCTTGTTGAAGACAACGTAATGGATGATTTTTGCTTATCATCGGAAATGGAAGAGACCCATGGTAGAATGGCACATTGGCGGTGCAAGCTGGGAACAAAATGCAAATGCTGGGAATGATTCTGGTAACTGGGGAAGAACCCAACAATAGAGAGTGAATTCATTGTTTGAAAAGGTCATAGCATTTGCCGAGGAAACTGAGAGGAATCTCAGTTAGAGCCGATGGTAACACGTAGCGCTTGTGCGTGCTCTCAAGAACTTGAGCATTTCCATATTCATCAAGGTTTTACCAACATCCGTGTCAAGGATCCTGGCAACACAACTTGCTACCACGATGAATGATGATGGATGATGCAGATGCAAAGGAAGATAACACTTCTCAGATTTCATCTTAGCGAGGCCAAGGAAATAAAATCTAGATGATCGACCGAGAGACATTTAGCACTCCGCTTCTAATGTTCTCCTTGATGTGCTAGTGTATCCCATTCATAGATATGGTTTGATAACTAGAACATCAAGTAAAGGTCGGACTTCGGGAACACAAAAGAAATCCATAAGGAACATCTAAGGAGTAAATCCTACGAAGTCCTTATGCGGAGGTGGCCAACTTATTCAATCAGGATACTACAATAATAGGTCTTCCGGCTGGGTGTGTTGGCCATGACATCCACTTTACCGGTTATCGAGGGACCGATATTATAGTTCTTGGGGAAATGTTCCAACCATCATATCTGCCTGAGATTCAGATCTGGTTGGTGTCAGGATATTTCAGACTCATCGAGTCTAGGAAGAAAAATGAAAGTTTGCAACACAAATCGACGAGATGACGTTGCGGGATTCTCGGGAGATGAACTACGATAGCAAGCTCCAAAACATGAGCTAGTTCTGCTACAAACATGTGAACACGTTGTCCCAGACAAGCATGCCCACATGGTAGTCTTACAATAAAACACTACCGAGTTCTGGTTGGGAACCATCAGCGAGGATATCGAAGTTCTTTCATAAGTCCGGATTAGCTCTTATGAAGATACTCCTTCTCCTTGAACAAATCAGTCAGTGGCTTGGTGTGCTAGGATACACATATGGAATGAAGGTTGCAAGTCGCCAGACCACAGAATACTTCGCACGTGTGCATGACTGACTTGCGATGATTCCAGAGGAAGCAACATTGACTTTCTCGAATCCACGGCGGCAACTTGCATCAAATGCACATGAACTAGAGGAAGTCACTTCTTACAACCGACATATGCTTCATGAGCTAGCATGAACAAATGCTTTCAAAACTTTCCAACACTAGCTTAATGTTCAGCAAAATTATGGAGAAGACAAGGATGTTGTCAATGGACACAACAACAATTCATTTGGGTTTCCTTTTAAAAGGAATTCCATAGTTAAGTGAACAAGTGATAGCATTGGTCAGACCCAAAAGATATAATGGTGTATGCTCGAGGGATCAACCACGAGTAAGACAACATTACGAATATCATTGGTTCTGGTCTGATTGGATGATAGCCCATACTCAATCAAAGGTTTGGGTAAGATAATAGATCCAACAATTGTTCACAAGGACCAATTGATGAAGATATCATCTTTCTTCAACACACACACACACACACAAAAAGATATCCCTTAACATGAACTAAGTCGGACAAGCTTTTATCTTCCAACTCTCCAATTTGTTGTTTAGCTTATCCAACTAGCTCAGGGTATCCAACACGGATTCTTGGAGAAGGGGTGGTTTACAGGAATAAACCAACTTGATCACGAACTCAACATAGCGGTCAGGTGACAACCTGGTAATACTTCTGAGAAGATATTCAGAAAATCACGAACCACCGGTATGTTACTAAGCTCGAGAACAATCTTGCTTTTCAGGGCAAGATGATATGATCAATAGAGCAAGGATTTGAAATAATCCTAACTCATCGATCGAGGAGTGAACCAGGAGAATGGACTAGGTAGCACGATCAATCTTAAAATGATGATTCAATAACCAACACACTAAGAATGAAATTATTGTCCTTTAACTACCCAGCAACGAGGTTGCTAGGCGTATTGATTTCACACATCACAATTCATTTGTCGGTATTCCGGTTGCATCAACACGAAGACCGAGGAATGACTAATGATGGCAAGAAGTATCACTGTACCAAGAGTTCATAGGATGGTGTGCAATTCCTATAACAATCCCGATATAAAGATGGTAATACTCCAAGGTAGAACAGAACCAAAAGCTGGATTGGCATTTGATCTGCGGAATACAACTACTTTGACCCAATCCTAGATATGGAAGAGGTACTGGAGTTTGTTTCTCCTAGTCATTCTGCGATAGAATGGCTTGACGGACCACAAGAGTAATAGGCATCGATAAACGAACGCACGCATACTCTTGACTATCAATTGATAGACGAGGGTCAGAAGACAACTAAAGAGGGACAACTCAAAGGAACATACGATTTTCTGAGTTGTGGATGCATGGTTTAGCATGTCGAACGAAGTTCAACATATTTCTTCCGGATAACCCATGCAGAAAGGTAGAACTGGCAGAGTCACGATTTATGAATGGAGAACTCCTCAAGAATAATCCTGTTGTGATATTTCAGTTCAACGAGGAACTTCTGCCATAAGTAGTTCATGGTATTTGGAAGAAGAAGATACCACGGACTTCAAGGACTATCGCAAAGGTTACTAATATCCTAAAGGCACTAGCAAATACTATCAACATGAAGTAGGTAGAGTGAATCTCGGGTTCAGAACTCAGGAGTAGAATACCTACTACTAAGTAGCATCACGGAATGCTTTCGAGAATAAAGGCCAGAATCATCACACTAGGACACAAATCATGGCTAGACCACTAGATGATCCCCTAAGACACCTAGGGTCATAATAATATCTCCAACATATATGTCAAGGTAACGGAGTACCTCAACTCGCTGATTAGTGTGGTTAATCTGGCCCATGGGAATATTGAAACGGGAAGAAAGGATTTGCAAATGCATCAGACTACTTAGAAACCTGGGAAGACTCAGACAGCATAATGGCTGTAAATGCTCAGAAAAGATTTGAGACATTCACAAAAATGGTGGCATAACCACTCAGAAGCACAATATCAAGGTTTCGAGATCAACAATTAACATACAGAGGTAGTAGAAGCTGAACTAAGGCTTAAGTCCAACAATCCTATAAGTCTGCGGACTAGTAACACGTGATCCTGATAGAAAGAAGAGATAGCCTAGCTCTTAATCCCCGTAGGAAAGATAAGATGACTCAGATCAGAAGGGCATAAGGTAAAGGAGTAAAAGAGCCTTACGTTCCATCCCACAATCAATTCCCTTATATAACTAAAGAATTTCTAGACTCAACTTCGACCAGTTTGGCTTGGTAATCCTACAGGCAGTCAAGCTCTGATACCAACGCTGTCAGGACCCCGACTCAATGCCACATCGATCTAGCATGTAACACCCCATATCACTTTGCGGCCTCACGCACGGTATTCCCACGGTGTCGCCTTACCTTTGCCCGGGACCGTTTGCGTCTTTTGGCACACGTATATGATAGTGTCGCTAGCATCCATATGGTAAGGAGCCCGGGCTGACATGGCTAGTCGTAAACCCAAAGTGGCACAGACTTACAGGGACAGGCATCCATGACCCAGCATCGAACGTGTCGGTCATCAGCGAGTGAATCCAGGCTGTAGCACTGGGCTAGCAGGACTCCGGTGAACCGGGCTGTAGCGGGCTAACAGGACTCCGGTATTCATCGCGTGACATTTCCCCGAAGGGACAGACACAGGAACAAAGAAGGACACATGCCGGCCAGCCTAAGTGTTCCGGAGCAGTAGCAAGCTACCATGGCTCGGTGGAAACACTAGGAGACATTTCCCCGTAAGAGAGGCTACTAAAGATAAACAACTAGATGGTCAGATCCCACACATACCAAGCATTTCAATAACATACACACAATATGCTCGATATGTGCAAATACAACATGGCATCACAACATGACTCTACGACTCAAGTAATTTATTCAATAGGCTCCGAGGAGCGAGATATTACAAACATGGGTCTTATGACCCAACAATCAGAGCATACAAGTCAAAGCACAAACGGAAGCTATCATGTCTGAGTACAGACATCTATAAATGAAAAAGGCTTGAGAGCCTGACTATCTATCAGATCCTGCCGAGGCACAATATCGTAGCTGAGGTAACAAGCTAAACGTCGAAGTCCAAGCGGAACTACTAGTGAGACTGAAGTCTCTCTGCAAAAACATAAAATAGGCAAACGTGAGTACAAATGTACCCAGCAAGACTTACATCAGAACTAACTACATATGCATCATTATCAACAAAGGGGGTGGTGAAGTTTAACTGCAGCAAGCCAGCTTTGACTCGGTGGCTATCCTGAACTACGACTGCAAGCAACTCTTTGAGGTGGCGCACACGAGTCCACATATTCACCATATCAATACACTACTATGGATCCGCTCTCGTTCCCCTACGAGAACGCCATCCATAGCACTCACGCTTATCTTGCACATTTTAAAGTATCCACTTTCACTTGTCTATGAACTGATATAAGCAACCCAGAAGTCCTTTACCGCGGACACGGCTATTCGAATAGATGATGATAACCCTGCAGGGGTGTACTTCTTCATACATGTTTCCACCACTTAGCGTCTGCACACGACATGTGCTCGGCAGACTTCAAGCGAAAGCCGACCTGGGTGTAGACCACGACCTACCTAAACACTCAAGTCTCTAGTCCAGGTTTATCGCCTATTCAGGTTCCATCCATGAGGAGATCCGGCCGAAGTTTTGCTCACAGCCCCAAACGATGTGAACAGGGTTCCGTGACACCAAACGGGCGCCCGATATACCCGGCCACGTGCCTACCGCATCACAGCCCACCCCTACGGTCAGCGCTGTCCACGGCCTCCAGCATACTACAAACACCAGAAACTACTTGCAACTCCTAGACAGAGGACGAGGGTGAATAAGAAGTCGAGCGGGGTCATATTTCAGGGCCCAATGTATGGTAGTAGCTGAATCATGGATCACAAACACAGAACTCAGTTCCTGAGGACGGCTGCAATGAGACAACCCACCATGTACTCCTACATGGCCTCTCACCGCTACCTTTACCAAATCGTGTTCACACACTTAGCTCACACACAGTAGGACATGTTCACACGCCTCTGATTCATCCCCGATGAATCAGACCTGACTCAACTCTAAGCAATAGCAGGCATGACAAACAAACATGAATGAGTAGGCACAACAGGGCTCAAACAACTCCTACTCATGCTAGTGGGTTTCATCTATTTACTGTGGCAATGACAGGTCATGCAAAGGACAAAGGGGTTCAGCTACCGTAGCAAATAACAGTTGAATCGATGTTGTCCTAATGCAGTAAGAGAGCAGGAGCGAGAGAGTGGGATTTTATCGGAATGAACAAGGGGGTTTTGCTTGCCTGGCACTTCTGAAGATAACATTGAGTCTTCATCAGTGTCAACAATCACATCATCGGTATCACGTCTATCGAGAGGGGACAAATACCGGCAACACAGAAGGGAACACAATCAATGCAATGCACAATATGATGCATGATCATGACATGGCAAAATGAATGTGTTTTGGGCTAATGCAACTAGCCACAGATTAAATGAAGTTGGTTTGAATACAAGATTCAAATTCAAACTCCATATGTGATTATTCAAATGCCATTTAATTGATTTGTGCTAAACAGCATCTATAAGTTGTTCTAACATGCATGAAAATGGTACAGATGGATTCCTTGAATTTTTCTGATAATTTTTCATATATAAATTATTTAATTTGGAGTTACGGTTAATTTTCTATGATTTATTGAAGTTTTAGCTATTTTCTGGAATTTCCTGATTATTTTTAAATCCAGAAAATACTTATTGCGTCAGCATTGCGTCACTATGACGTCAACAGGTCAACAGACGCTGCTGGTGGTCAAACCTGACCAGTGGGGTCCACTGGTCAGTGACTGGGGCTGATTCGGGTGTATGACAGGTGGGTCCGGTCAACGGACACGTCAGCACAGTCAACTCTGACTTGTGGGCCCCACTTTATTAAACTAATCTAAACAGAAAATAAACCCGGAGTTAATTAGACGCGGGGCCCAGCTGTCATTGTCATAGCGTTAGACTAATAGCGTAATTAGTACTAATCTAATCCGCCATGTCAGCGTCACCGGAACCTCGCCGGCGGCGACCAGAACGACGGCGGCGCGGCTCAGAAACGTGCTACAGGTGGCGGTTGGACACGCGGAGACCACCGGGACGTAGCCCGTGCTCTCCCGCATCAAGAGGAGGCGGAGTTGGGTGCGGGGGTTACCGGAATCATGCCGGCGATGAGCTTTGGCGGCGGTCGGAGTTCGGGTGGGTGTGGGGTTGGTGCTAGGGGGCACGTGGGGAGAAGTTGGTGGCGGCTACGGGCTCCTGGAGACGTGTTGAGTGCGGTGGTGTGCTCGGCTTCGAGCTACAACGGCTCCAGCCACGGCGGTGACGAGGCACGGCGGCGGAGAGCTTCGGAGCTCAAGGGGACGGCAACTACAGGATGCTAGGGACGACGGGGCAAGGGGGAATCGGGTCAGCGGCTCACCGCGGAGCTGCAGGGATGGTTAGCGGGCTCGGGGGCGGCCGGAGTGCAGCGAATCGATGGCGACGATCTCCGGTGGCCGAGGAGGGGAACGGCGACGTGGGCGGCGATGCGGGGCTCCCGGCGTTGCGTAGCTCCATGGAGAGGTCGGGGGCGTCGAGGCGGAGCCTTGGGTCACTCTGGTGGGGTGGAACGACGGTGGTGGCTACGGCTGCGACGAGCGGCGGCGACGGCGGTCCTCGGTCACGCGAGTGAGAGAGCCAGAGGAGGGGGGAGCGGTCCAGAGGGAGAGGGGAGAACGCGGGGAGGCTCTGGGTGTCTCCGTGGCGTCGCGAGGATGTCGGGGAGGCTGCCACGGCGAAGCAGGAGGTGGAGGCCCGGGCACGGCGCGTCGACACGCCTCTGCCAGTAGGCAGAGGTTGAAGACAGCGGTGCCCCTGGTGGGCTGGGCCGCCAAGTGGACTGGCAGGGGGGGCTGGGCCAGCACAGGTGAGCGCCAGGTAGTTCCTTCTCTCTTTTATTTTTTTCTTCTGTTTTGTTTTTATTTAATCTTTTGCCAGTGTTTTGAAATAAAACAAATTCAAAGACAGTGACAAAATTCCCCTGAACATTTTATTTAGCACAATGGAATTATACCAAAGCACATAAAAATGTTTCAGTTATTTGAACATATATTCAGTAATATTTGAATATAAGTTCAAATTCAAAATAGTATTGATTTAAATTCAAAGTCTCAAAATAAATCCTTTTAAAATGTTCAATATTTTGGTTGGGACCAGAACCCTTACCAAAAATTATCAAACATTTAAGAAGAGCATTTTGGAGCAATGAATGAGAGTTCTAGGGTTTTTGCCCCTCTTTTATTTAAGTTTTTGAGGCTTCCAAAATTCCCTCAGTTCAAATTTCAGAATTTAAACATGATGCACACATGAAGCTAGCCTAGAGCATTAGCAGAAGCTAGGGATGTGACAATTGTACATTGCTTTGGCCGCTCCCTCTCAACTACGGAGACGAGTTTAACGCGGTTTCCACCCCTCCCTCTCAACCGCACCAGTGCACGCTTGCCGCGCCACAACGCCGACGCTGGACCCGTGAATCGTGAGCACCCAGCTATGACTTACCGCACTCGTGCAAAATAATAAAACACGGTAAATATATTACTTACACGTGCGTTTTGTTTTGCAAGCGGCGCGAAAAAAATTAAAAAGGGAATGCAACACGAGGACTTCCCAGGAGGTCACCAATCCTAGTACTACTCTCGCCCAAGCACGCTTAACTTCGGAGTTCTGATGGGATCCGGTGCTTTAGTGCTGGTATGATGGCATCCGACATGTTACCCCGGTCTTCGTCCCTTATCCTTGCCCCTCCCAGCTCCACTACAAAGACGATTGTACATTGCTTTGGCCGCTCCCTCTCAACTACGGAGACGAGTTTAACGCGGTTTCCAACCCTTCCTCTCAACCGCACCAGTTCACGCTTGCCGCGCCACAACGCCGACGCTGGACCCGTGAATCGTGAGCACCCAGCTATGACTTACCGCACTCGTGCAAAATAATAAAACACGGTAAATATATTACTTACACGTGCGTTTTGTTTTGCAAGCGGCGCGAAAAAAATTAAAAAGGGAATGCAACACGAGGACTTCCCAGGAGGTCACCCATCCTAGTACTACTCTCGCCCAAGCACGCTTAACTTCAGAGTTCTGATGGGATCCGGTGCTTTAGTGCTGGTATGATCGCATCCGACATGTTACCCCGGTCTTCATCCCTTATCCTTGCCCCTCCCAGCTCCACTACAAAGACGATTGTACATTGCTTTGGCCGCTCCCTCTCAACTACGGAGACGTTAACGCGGTTTCCACCCCTCCCTCTCAACCGCGCCAGTGCACGCTTGCCGCGCCACAACGCCGACGCTGGACCCGTGAATCGTGAGCACCCAGCTATGACTTACCGCACTCGTGCAAAATAATAAAACACGGTAAATATATTACTTACACGTGCGTTTTGTTTTGCAAGCGGCGCGAAAAAAATTAAAACGGGAATGCAACACGGGGACTTCCCAGGAGGTCACCCATCCTAGTACTACTCTCGCCCAAGCACGCTTAACTTCGGAGTTCTAATGATATCCGGTGCTTTAGTGCTGGTATGATCGCATCCGACATGTTACCCCGGTCTTCGTCCCTTATCCTTGCCCCTCCCAGCTCCACTACAAAGACGATTGTACATTGCTTTGGCCGCTCCCTCTCAACTACGGACACGAGTTTAACGCGGTTTCCACCCCTCCCTCTCAACCGCACCAGTGCACGCTTGCCGCGCCACAACGCCGATGCTGGACCCGTGAATCGTGAGCACCCAGCTATGACTTGCCGCACTCGTGCAAAATAATAAAACACGGTAAATATATTACTTACACGTGCGTTTTGTTTTGCAAGCGGCGCAAAAAAAATTAAAAAGGGAATGCAACACGAGGACTTCCCAGGAGGTCACCCATCCTAGTACTACTCTCGCCCAAGCATGCTTAACTTCGGAGTTCTGATGGGATCCGGTGCTTTAGTGCTGGTATGATCGCATCCGACATGTTACCCCGGTCTTCGTCCCTTATCCTTGCCCCTCCCAGCTCCACTACAAAGACGATTGTACATTGCTTTGGCCGCTCCCTCTCAACTACGGAGACGAGTTTAACGCGGTTTCCACCCCTCCCTCTCAACCGCACCAGTGCACGCTTGCCGCGCCACAACGCCGACGCTGGACCCGTGAATCGTGAGCACCCAACTATGACTTACCGCACTCGTGCAAAATAATAAAACATGGTAAATATATTACTTACACGTGCGTTTTGTTTTGCAAGCGGCGCGAAAAAAATTAAAAAGGGAATGCAACACGAGGACTTCCCAGGAGGTCACCCATCCTAGTACTACTCTCGCCCAAGCACGCTTAACTTCGGAGTTCTGATGGGATCCGGTGCTTTAGTGCTGGTATGATCGCATCCGACATGTTACCCCGGTCTTCGTCCCTTATCCTTGCCCCTCCCAGCTCCACTACAAAGACGATTATACATTGCTTTGGCTGCTCCCTCTCAACTACGGAGACGAGTTTAACGCGGTTTCCACCCCTCCCTCTCAACCGCACCAGTGCACGCTTGCCGCGCCACAACGCCGACGCTGGACCCGTGAATCGTGAGCACCCAGCTATGACTTACCGCACTCGTGCAAAATAATAAAACACGGTAAATATATTACTTACACGTGCGTTTTGTTTTGCAAGCGGCGCGAAAAAAATTAAAAAGGGAATGCAACACGAGGACTTCCCAGGAGGTCACCCATCCT
Organism: Triticum aestivum; assembly: GCF_018294505.1. Taxonomy (NCBI): domain Eukaryota; kingdom Viridiplantae; phylum Streptophyta; class Magnoliopsida; order Poales; family Poaceae; genus Triticum; species Triticum aestivum. Next base: position 43,923 of record NW_025228259.1, on the reverse strand, counting down.
AGTACTACTCTCGCCCAAGCACGCTTAACTTCGGAGTTCTTATGGGATCCGGTGCTTTAGTGCTGGTATGATCGCATCCGACATGTTACCCCGGTCTTCGTCCCTTATCCTTGCCCCTCCCAGCTCCACTACAAAGACGATTGCACATTGCTTTGGCCGCTCCCTCTCAACTACGGAGACGAGTTTAACGCGGTTTCCACCCCTCCCTCTCAACCGCACCAGTGCACGCTTGCCGCGCCACAACGCCGACGCTGGACCCGTGAATCGTGAGCACCCAGCTATGACTTACCGCACTCGTGCAAAATAATAAAAAACGGTAAATATATTACTTACACGTGCGTTTTGTTTTGCAAGCGGCGCGAAAAAAATTAAAAAGGGAATGCAACACGAGGACTTCCCAGGAGGTCACCCATCCTAGTACTACTCTCGCCCAAGCACGCTTAACTTCGGAGTTCTGATGGGATCCGATGCTTTAGTGCTGGTATGATCGCATCCGACATGTTACCCCGGTCTTCGTCCCTTATCCTTGCCCCTCCCAGCTCCACTACAAAGACGATTGCACATTGCTTTGGCCGCTCCCTCTCAACTACGGAGACGAGTTTAACGCGGTTTCCACCCCTCCCTCTCAACCGCACCAGTGCACGCTTGCCGCGCCACAACGCCGACGCTGGACCCATGAATCGTGAGCACCCAGCTATGACTTACCGCACTCGTGCAAAATAATAAAACACGGTAAATATATTACTTACACGTGCGTTTTGTTTTGCAAGCGGCGCGAAAAAAATTAAAAAGGGAATGCAACACGAGGACTTCCCAGGAGGTCACCCATCCTAGTACTACTCTCGCCCAAGCACGCTTAACTTCGGAGTTCTGATGGGATCCGGTGCTTTAGTGCTGGTATGATCGCATCCGACATGTTACCCCGGTCTTCGTCCCTTATCCTTGCCCCTCCCAGCTCCACTACAAAGACGATTGCACATTGCTTTGGCCGCTCCCTCTCAACTACGGAGACGAGTTTAACGCGGTTTCCACCCCTCCCTCTCAACCGCACCAGTGCACGCTTGCCGCGCCACAACGCCGACGCTGGACCCGTGAATCGTGAGCACCCAACTATGACTTACCGCACTCGTGCAAAATAATAAAACACGGTAAATATATTACTTACACGTGCGTTTTGTTTTGCAAGCGGCGCGAAAAAAATTAAAAAGGGAATGCAACACGAGGACTTCCCAGGAGGTCACCCATCCTAGTACTACTCTCGCCCAAGCACGCTTAACTTCGGAGTTCTGATGGGATCCGGTGCTTTAGTGCTGCTATGATCGCATCCGACATGTTACCCCGGTCTTCGTCCCTTATCCTGGCCCCTCCCAGCTCCACTACAAAGACGATTGTACATTGCTTTGGCCGCTCCCTCTCAACTACGGAGACGAGTTTAACGCGGTTTCCACCCCTCCCTCTCAACCGCACCAGTGCACGCTTGCCGCGCCACAACGCCGACGCTGGACCCGTGAATCGTGAGCACCCAGCTATGACTTACCGCACTCGTGCAAAATAATAAAACACGGTAAATATATTACTTACACATGCGTTTTGTTTTGCAAGCGGCGCGAAAAAAATTAAAAAGGGAATGCAACACGAGGACTTCCCAGGAGGTCACCCATCCTAATACTACTCTCGCCCAAGCACGCTTAACTCCGGAGTTCAGATGGGATCCGGTGCTTTAGTGCTGGTATGATCGCATCCGACATGTTACCCCGGTCTTCGTCCCTTATCCTTGCCCCTCCCAGCTCCACTACAAAGACGATTGTACATTGCTTTGGCCGCTCCCTCTCAACAACGGAGACGAGTTTAACGCGGTTTCCACCCCTCCCTCTCAACCGGACCAGTGCACGCTTGCTGCGCCACAACGCCGACGCTGGACCCGTGAATCGTGAGCACCCAGCTATGACTTACCGCACTCGTGCAAAATAATAAAACACGGTAAATATATTACTTACACGTGCGTTTTGTTTTGCAAGCGGCGCAAAAAAAATTAAAAAGGGAATGCAACACGAGGACTTCCCAGGAGGTCACCCATCCTAGTACTACTCTCGCCCAAGAACGCTTAACTTCGGAGTTCTGATGGGATCCGGTGCTTTAGTGCTGGTATGATCGCATCCGACATGTTACCCCGGTCTTCGTCCCTTATCCTTGCCCCTCCCAGCTCCACTACAAAGACGATTGTACATTGCTTTGGCCGCTCCCTCTCAACTACGGAGACGAGTTTAACGCGGTTTCCACCCCTCCCTCTCAACCGCACCAGTGCACGCTTGCCGCGCACAACGCCGACGCTGGACCCGTGAATCGTGAAGCACCCAGCTATGACTTACCGCACTCGTGCAAAATAATAAAACACGGTAAATATATTACTTACACGTGCGTTTTGTTTTGCAAGCGGCGCGAAAAAAATTAAAAAGGGAATGCAACATGAGGACTTCCCAGGAGGTCACCCATCCTAGTACTACTCTCGCCCAAGCACGCTTAACTTCGGAGTTCTGATGGGATCCGGTGCTTTAGTGCTGGTATGATCGCATCCGACATGTTACCCCGGTCTTCGTCCCTTATCCTTGCCCCTCCCAGCTCCACTACAAAGACGATTGCACATTGCTTTGGCCGCTCCCTCTCAACTACGGAGACGAGTTTAACGCGGTTTCCACCCCTCCCTCTCAACCGCACCAGTGCACGCTTGCCGCGCCACAACGCGACGCTGGACCCGTGAATCGTGAGCACCCAGCTATGACTTACCGCACTCGTGCAAAATAATAAAACACGGTAAATATATTACTTACACGTGCGTTTTGTTTTGCAAGCGGCGCGAAAAAAATTAAAAAGGGAATGCAACACGAGGACTTCCCAGGAGGTCACCCATCCTAGTACTACTCTCGCCCAAGCACGCTTAACTTCGGAGTTCTGATGGGATCCGGTGCTTTAGTGCTGGTATGATCGCATCCGACATGTTACCCCGGTCTTCGTTCCTTATCCTTGCCCCTCCCAGCTCCACTACAAAGACGATTGCACATTGCTTTGGCCGCTCCCTCTCAACTACGGAGACGAGTTTAACGCGGTTTCCACCCCTCCCTCTCAACCGCACCAGTGCACGCTTGCCGCGCCACAACGCCGACGCTGGACCCGTGAATCGTGAGCACCCAGCTATGACTTACCGCACTCGTGCAAAATAATAAAACAGGGTAAATATATTACTTACACGTGCGTTTTGTTTTGCAAGCGGCGCGAAAAAAATTAAAAAGGGAATGCAACACGAGGACTTCCCAGGAGGTCACCCATCCTAGTACTACTCTCGCCCAAGCACGCTTAACTTCGGAGTTCTCTCGCCCAAGCACGCTTAACTTCGGAGTTCTGATGGGATCCGGTGCTTTAGTGCTGGTATGATCGCATCCGACATGTTACCCCGGTCTTCGTCCCTTATCCTTGCCCCTCCCAGCTCCACTACAAAGACGATTGCACATTGCTTTGGCCGCTCCCTCTCAACTACGGAGACGAGTTTAACGCGGTTTCCACCCCTCCCTCTCAACCGCACCAGTGCACGCTTGCCGCGCCACAACGCCGACGCTGGACCCGTGAATCGTGAGCACCCAACTATGACTTACCGCACTCGTGCAAAATAATAAAACACGGTAAATATATTACTTACACGTGCGTTTTGTTTTGCAAGCGGCGCGAAAAAAATTAAAAAGGGAATGCAACACGAGGACTTCCCAGGAGGTCACCCATCCTAGTACTACTCTCGCCCAAGCACGCTTAACTTCGGAGTTCTGATGGGATCCGGTGCTTTAGTGCTGCTATGATCGCATCCGACATGTTACCCCGGTCTTCGTCCCTTATCCTGGCCCCTCCCAGCTCCACTACAAAGACGATTGTACATTGCTTTGGCCGCTCCCTCTCAACTACGGAGACGAGTTTAACGCGGTTTCCACCCCTCCCTCTCAACCGCACCAGTGCACGCTTGCCGCGCCACAACGCCGACGCTGGACCCGTGAATCGTGAGCACCCAGCTATGACTTACCGCACTCGTGCAAAATAATAAAACACGGTAAATATATTACTTACACATGCGTTTTGTTTTGCAAGCGGCGCGAAAAAAATTAAAAAGGGAATGCAACACGAGGACTTCCCAGGAGGTCACCCATCCTAATACTACTCTCGCCCAAGCACGCTTAACTCCGGAGTTCAGATGGGATCCGGTGCTTTAGTGCTGGTATGATCGCATCCGACATGTTACCCCGGTCTTCGTCCCTTATCCTTGCCCCTCCCAGCTCCACTACAAAGACGATTGTACATTGCTTTGGCCGCTCCCTCTCAACAACGGAGACGAGTTTAACGCGGTTTCCACCCCTCCCTCTCAACCGGACCAGTGCACGCTTGCTGCGCCACAACGCCGACGCTGGACCCGTGAATCGTGAGCACCCAGCTATGACTTACCGCACTCGTGCAAAATAATAAAACACGGTAAATATATTACTTACACGTGCGTTTTGTTTTGCAAGCGGCGCAAAAAAAATTAAAAAGGGAATGCAACACGAGGACTTCCCAGGAGGTCACCCATCCTAGTACTACTCTCGCCCAAGAACGCTTAACTTCGGAGTTCTGATGGGATCCGGTGCTTTAGTGCTGGTATGATCGCATCCGACATGTTACCCCGGTCTTCGTCCCTTATCCTTGCCCCTCCCAGCTCCACTACAAAGACGATTGTACATTGCTTTGGCCGCTCCCTCTCAACTACGGAGACGAGTTTAACGCGGTTTCCACCCCTCCCTCTCAACCGCACCAGTGCACGCTTGCCGCGCACAACGCCGACGCTGGACCCGTGAATCGTGAAGCACCCAGCTATGACTTACCGCACTCGTGCAAAATAATAAAACACGGTAAATATATTACTTACACGTGCGTTTTGTTTTGCAAGCGGCGCGAAAAAAATTAAAAAGGGAATGCAACATGAGGACTTCCCAGGAGGTCACCCATCCTAGTACTACTCTCGCCCAAGCACGCTTAACTTCGGAGTTCTGATGGGATCCGGTGCTTTAGTGCTGGTATGATCGCATCCGACATGTTACCCCGGTCTTCGTCCCTTATCCTTGCCCCTCCCAGCTCCACTACAAAGACGATTGCACATTGCTTTGGCCGCTCCCTCTCAACTACGGAGACGAGTTTAACGCGGTTTCCACCCCTCCCTCTCAACCGCACCCGTGCACGCTTGCCGCGCCACAACGCCGACGCTGGACCCGTGAATCGTGAGCACCCAGCTATGACTTACCGCACTCGTGCAAAATAATAAAACACGGTAAATATATTACTTACACGTGCGTTTTGTTTTGCAAGCGGCGCGAAAAAAATTAAAAAGGGAATGCAACACGAGGACTTCCCAGGAGGTCACCCATCCTAGTACTACTCTCGCCCAAGCACGCTTACCTTCGGAGTTCTTATGGGATCCGGTGCTTTAGTGCTGGTATGATCGCATCCGACATGTTACCCCGGTCTTCGTCCCTTATCCTTGCCCCTCCCAGCTCCACTACAAAGACGATTGCACATTGCTTTGGCCGCTCCCTCTCAACTACGGAGACGAGTTTAACGCGGTTTCCACCCCTCCCTCTCAACCGCACCAGTGCACGCTTGCGCGCCACAACACCGACGCTGGACCCGTGAATCGTGAGCACCCAGCTATGACTTACCGCACTCGTGCAAAATAATAAAACACGGTAAATATATTACTTACACGTGCGTTTTGTTTTCCAAGCGGCGCGAAAAAAATTAAAAAGGGAATGCAACACGAGGACTTCCCAGGAGGTCACCCATCCTAGTACTACTCTCGCCCAAGCACGCTTAACTTCGGAGTTCTGATGGGATCCGATGCTTTAGTGCTGGTATGATCGCATCCGACATGTTACCACGGTCTTCGTCCCTTATCCTTGCCCCTCCCAGCTCCACTACAAAGACGATTGTACATTGCTTTGGCCGCTCCCTCTCAACTACGGAGACGAGTTTAACGCGGTTTCCACCCCTCCCTCTCAACCGCACCAGTGCACGCTTGCCGCGCCACAACGCCGACGCTGGACCCGTGAATCGTGAGCACCCAGCTATGACTTACCGCACTCGTGCAAAATAATAAAACACGGTAAACATATTACTTACACGTGCGTTTTGTTTTGCAAGCGGCCCGAAAAAAATTAAAAAGGGAATGCAACACGAGGACTTCCGAGGAGGTCACCCATCCTAGTACTACTCTCGCCCAAGCACGCTTAACTTCGGAGTTCTAATGGGATCCGGTGCTTTAGTGCTGGTATGATCGCATCAGACATGTTACCCCGGTCTTCGTCCCTTATCCTTGCCCCTCCCAGCTCCACTACAAAGACGATTGTACATTGCTTTGGCCGCTCCCTCTCAACTACGGAGACGAGTTTAACGCGGTTTCCAGCCCTCCCTCTCAACCGCACCAGTGCACGCTTGCCGCGCCACAACGCCGACGCTGGACCCGTGAATCGTGAGCACCCAGCTATGACTTACCGCACTCGTGCAAAATAATAAAACATGGTAAATATATTACTTACACGTGCGTTTTGTTTTGCAAGCGGCGCGAAAAAAATTAAAAAGGGAATGCAACATGAGGACTTCCCAGGAGGTCACCCATCCTAGTACTACTCTCGCCCAAGCACGCTTAACTTCGGAGTTTTGATGGGATCCGGTGCTTTAGTGCTGGTATGATCGCATCCGACATGTTACCCCGGTCTTCGTCCCTTATCCTTGCCCCTCCCAGCTCCACTACAAAGACGATTGTACATTGCTTTGGCCGCTCCCTCTCAACTACGGAGACGAGTTTAACGCGGTTTCCACCCCTCCCTCTCAACCGCACCAGTGCACGCTTGCCGCGCCACAAC
>NW_025228259.1:32027-36984 GCF_018294505.1 Triticum aestivum | reverse complement strand
CACCCAGCTATGACTTACCGCACTCGTGCAAAATAATAAAACACGGTAAATATATTACTTACACGTGCGTTTTGTTTTGCAAGCGGCGCGAAAAAAATTAAAAAGGGAATGCAACACGAGGACTTCCCAGGAGGTCACCCATCCTAGTACTACTCTCGCCCAAGCACGCTTAACTTCGTTGTTCTGATGGGATCCGGTGCTTTAGTGCTGGTATGATCGCATCCGACATGTTACCCCGGTCTTCGTCTCTTATCCTTGCCCCTCCCAGCTCCACTACAAAGACGATTGTACATTGCTTTGGCCGCTCCCTCTCAACTACGGAGACGAGTTTAACGCGGTTTCCACCCCTCCCTCTCAACCGCACCAGTGCACGCTTGCCGCGCCACAACGCCGACGCTGGACTACAAAGACGATTGTACATTGCTTTGGCCGCTCCCTCTCAACTACGGAGACGAGTTTAACGCGGTTTCCACCCCTCCCTCTCAACCGCACCAGTGCACGCTTGCCGCGCCACAACGCCGACGCTGGACCCGTGAATCGTGAGCACCCAGCTATGACTTACCGCACTCGTGCAAAATAATAAAACACGGTAAATATATTACATACACGTGCGTTTTGTTTTGCAAGCGGCGCAAAAAAAATTAAAAAGGGAATGCAACACGAGGACTTCCCAGGAGGTCACTCATCCTAGTACTACTCTCGCCCAAGCACGCTTAACTTCGGAGTTCTGATGGGATCCGGTGCTTTAGTGCTGGTATGATCGCATCCGACATGTTACCCCGGTCTTCGTCCCTTATCCTTGCCCCTCCCAGCTCCACTACAAAGACGATTGTACATTGATTTGGCCGCTCCCTCTCAACTACGGAGACGAGTTTAACGCGGTTTCCACCCCTCCCTCTCAACCGCACCAGTGCACGCTTGCCGCGCCACAACGCCGACGCTGGACCCCTGAATCGTGAGCACCCAGCTATGACTTACCGCATTCGTGCAAAATAATAAAACACGGTAAATATATTACTTACACGTGCGTTTTGTTTTGCAAGCGGCGCGAAAAAAATTAAAAAGGGAATGCAACACGAGGACTTCCCAAGAGGTCACCCATCCTAGTACTACTCTCACCCAAGCACGCTTAGCTTCGGAGTTCTGATGGGATCTGGTGCTTTAGTGCTGGTATGATCGCATCCGACATGTTACCCCGGTCTTCGTCCCTTATCCTTGCCCCTCCCAGCTCCACTACAAAGACGATTGTACATTGCTTTGGCCGCTCCCTCTCAACTACGGAGACGAGTTTAACGCGGTTTCCACCCCTCCCTCTCAACCGCACCAGTGCACGCTTGCCGCGCCACAACGCCGACACTGGACCCGTGAATCGTGAGCACCCAGCTATGAATTACCGCACTCATGCAAAATAATAAAACACGGTAAATATATTACTTACACGTGCGTTTTGTTTTGCAAGCGGCGCGAAAAAAATTAAAAAGGGAATGCAACACGAAGACTTCCCAGGAGGTCACCCATCCTAGTACTACTCTCGCCCAAGCACGCTTACCTTCGGAGTTCTTATGGGATCCGGTGCTTTAGTGCTGGTATGATCGCATCCGACATGTTACCCCGGTCTTCGTCCCTTATCCTTGCCCCTCCCAGCTCCACTACAAAGACGATTGTACATTACTTTGGCCGCTCCCTCTCAACTACGGAGACGAGTTTAACGCGGTTTCCACCCCTCCCTCTCAACCGCACCAGTGCACGCTTGCGCGCCACAACGCCGACGCTGGACCCGTGAATCGTGAGCACCCAGCTATGACTTACCGCACTCGTGCAAAATAATAAAACACGGTAAATATATTACTTACACGTGCGTTTTGTTTTCCAAGCGGCGCGAAAAAAATTAAAAAGGGAATGCAACACGAGGACTTCCCAGGAGGTCACCCATCCTAGTACTACTCTCGCCCAAGCACGCTTAACTTCGGAGTTCTAATGGGATCCGGTGCTTTAGTGCTGGTATGATCGCATCAGACATGTTACCCCGGTCTTCGTCCCTTATCCTTGCCCCTCCCAGCTCCACTACAAAGACGACTGTACATTGCTTTGGCCGCTCCCTCTCAACTACGGAGACGAGTTTAACGCGGTTTCCAGCCCTCCCTCTCAACCGCACCAGTGCACGCTTGCCGCGCCACAACGCCGACGCTGGACCCGTGAATCGTGAGCACCCAGCTATGACTTACCGCACTCGTGCAAAATAATAAAACATGGTAAATATATTACTTACACGTGCGTTTTGTTTTGCAAGCGGCGCGAAAAAAATTAAAAAGGGAATGCAACACGAGGACTTCCCAGGAGGTCACCCATCCTAGTACTACTCTCGCCCAAGCACGCTTAGCTTCGGAGTTCTGATGGGATCCGGTGCTTTAGTGCTGGTATGATCGCATCCGACATGTTACCCCGGTCTTCGTCCCTTATCCTTGCCCCTCCCAGCTCCACTACAAAGACGATTGTACATTGCTTTGGCCGCTCCCTCTCAACTACGGAGACGAGTTTAACGCGGTTTCCACCCCTCCCTCTCAACCGCACCAGTGCACGCTTGCCGCGCCACAACGCCGACGCTGGACCCCTGAATCGTGAGCACCCAGCTATGACTTACCGCACTCGTGCAAAATAATAAAACACGGTAAATATATTACTTACACGTGCGTTTTGTTTTGCAAGCGGCGCGAAAAAAATTAAAAAGGGAATGCAACACGAGGACTTCCCAGGAGGTCACCCATCCTAGTACTACTCTCACCCAAGCACGCTTAGCTTCGGAGTTCTGATGGGATCCGGTGCTTTAGTGCTGGTATGATCGCATCCGACATGTTACCCCGATCTTCGTCCCTTATCCTTGCCCCTCCCAGCTCCACTACAAAGACGATTGTACATTGCTTTGGCCGCTCCCTCTCAACTACGGAGACGAGTTTAACGCGGTTTCCACCCCTCCCTCTCAACCGCACCAGTGCACGCTTGCCGCGCCACAACGCCGACGCTGGACCCGTGAATCGTGAGCACCCAGCTATGAATTACCGCACTTGTGCAAAATAATAAAACACGGTAAATATATTACTTACACGTGCGTTTTGTTTTGCAAGCGGCGCGAAAAAAATTAAAAAGGGAATGCAACACGAAGACTTCCCAGGAGGTCACCCATCCTAGTACTACTCTCGCCCAAGCACGCTTACCTTCGGAGTTCTGATGGGATCCGGTGCTTTAGTGCTGGTATGATCGCATCCGACATGTTACCCCGGTCTTCGTCCCTTATCCTGGCCCCTCCCAGCTCCACTACGAAGACGATTGTACATTACTTTGGCCGCTCCCTCTCAACTACGGAGACGAGTTTAACGCGGTTTCCACCCCTCCCTCTCAACCGCACCAGTGCACGCTTGTGCGCCACAACGCCGACGCTGGACCCGTGAATCGTGAGCACCCAGCTATGACTTACCGCACTCGTGCAAAATAATAAAACACGGTAAATATATTACTTACACGTGCGTTTTGTTTTGCAAGCGGCGCGAAAAAAATTAAAAAGGGAATGCAACACGAGGACTTCCCAGGAGGTCACGCCCAAGCACGCTTAACTTCGGAGTTCTGATGGGATCCGGTGCTTTAGTGCTGGTATGATCGCATCCGACATGTTACCCCGGTCTTCGTCCCTTATCCTTGCCCCTCCCAGCTCCACTACAAAGACGATTATACATTGCTTTGGCCGCTCCCTCTCTACTACGGAGACGAGTTTAACGCGGTTTCCACCCCTCCCTCTCAACCGCACCAATGCACGCTTGCCGCGCCACAACGCCGAGGCTGGACCCGTGAATCGTGAGCACCCAGCTATGACTTACCGCACTCGTGCAAAATAATAAAACACGGTAAATATATTACTTACACGTGCGTTTTGTTTTGCAAGCGGCGCGAAAAAAATTAAAAAGGGAATGCAACACGAGGACTTCCCAGGAGGTCACCCATCCTAGTACTACTCTCGCCCAAGCACGCTTAACTTCGGAGTTCTGATGGGATCCGGTGCTTTAGTGCTGGTATGATCGCATCCAACATGTTACCCCGGTCTTCGTCCCTTATCCTTGCCCCTCCCAGCTCCACTACTAAGACGATTGTACATTGCTTTGGCCGCTCCCTCTCAACTACGGAGACGAGTTTAACGCGGTTTCCACCCCTCCCTCTCAACCGCACCAGTGCACGCTTGCCGCGCCACAACGCCGACGCTGGACCCGTGAATCGTGAGCACCCAGCTATGACTTACCGCACTCGTGCAAAATAATAAAACACGGTAAATATATTACTTACACATGCGTTTTGTTTTGCAAGCGGCGCGAAAAAAATTAAAAAGGGAATGCAACACAAGGACTTCCTAGGAGGTCACCCATCCTAGTACTACTCTCGCCCAAGCACGCTTAACTTCGGAGTTCTGATGGGATCCGGTGCTTTAGTGCTGGTATGATCGCATCCGACATGTTACCCCGGTCTTCGTCCCTTATCCTTGCCCCTCCCAGCTCCACTACTAAGACGATTGTACATTGCTTTGGCCACTCCCTCTCAACTACGGAGACGAGTTTAACGCGGTTTCCACCCCTCCCTCTCAACCGCACCAGTGCACGCTTGCCGCGCCACAACACCGACGCTGGACCCGTGAATCGTGAGCACCCAGCTATGACTTACCGCACTCGTGCAAAATAATAAAACACGGTAAATATATTACTTACACGTGCGTTTTGTTTTGCAAGCGGCGCGAAAAAAGTTAAAAAGGGAATGCAACACGAGGACTTCCCAGGAGGTTTGCAAGCGGCGCGAAAAAAATTAAAAAGGGAATGCAACACGAGGACTTCCCAGGAGGTCACCCATCCTAGTACTACTTACACGTGCGTTTTGTTTTGCAGGCGGCGCGAAAAAAATTAAAAAGGGAATGCAACACGAG
>NW_025228259.1:19529-31596 GCF_018294505.1 Triticum aestivum | reverse complement strand
CGACGCTGGACCCGTGAATCGTGAGCACCCAGCTATGACTTACCGCACTCGTGCAAAATAATAAAACACGGTAAATATATTACTTACACGTGCGTTTTGTTTTGCAAGCGGCGCGAAAAAAATTAAAAAGGGAATGCAACACGAGGACTTCCCAGGAGGTCACCCATCCTAGTACTACTCTTGCCCAAGCACGCTTAACATCGGAGTTCTGATGGGATCCGGTGCTTTAGTGCTGGTATGATCGCATCCGACATGTTACCCCGGTCTTCGTCCCTTATCCTTGCCCCTCCCAGCTCCACTACAAAGACGATTGTGCATTGCTTTGGCCGCTCCCTCTCAACTACGGAGACGAGTTTAACGCGGTTTCCACCCCTCCCTCTCAACTGCACCAGTGCACGCTTGCCGCGCCACAACGCCGACGCTGGACCCGTGAATCGTGAGCACCCAGCTATGACTTACCGCACTCGTGCAAAATAATAAAACACGGTAAATATATTACTTACACGTGCGTTTTGTTTTGCAAGCGGCGCGAAAAAAATTAAAAAGGGAATGCAACACAAGGACTTCCCAGGAGGTCACCCATCCTAGTACTACTCTCGCCCAAGCACGCTTAACTTCGGAGTTCTGATGGGATCCGGTGCTTTAGTGCTGGCATGATCGCATCCGACATGTTACCCCGGTCTTCGTCCCTTATCCTTGCCCCTCCCAGCTCCACTACAAAGACGATTGTACATTGCTTTGGCCGCTCCCTCTCAACTACGGAGACGAGTTTAACGCGGTTTCCACCCCTCCCTCTCAACCGCACCAGTGCACGCTTGCCGCGCCACAACGCCGACGCTGGACCCGTGAATCGTGAGCACCCAGCTATGACTTACCGCACTCGTGCAAAATAATAAAACACGGTAAATATATTACTTACACGTGCGTTTTATTTTGCAAGCGGCGCGAAAAAAATTAAAAAGGGAATGCAACACGAGGACTTCCCAGGAGGTCACCCATCCTAGTACTACTCTCGCCCAAGCACGCTTAACTTCGGAGTTCTGATGGGATCCGGTGCTTTAGTGCTGGTATGATCGCATCCGACATGTTATCCCGGTCTTCGTCCCTTATCCTTGCCCCTCCCAGCTCCACTACAAAGACAATTGTACATTGCTTTGGCCGCTCCCTCTCAACTACGGAGACGAGTTTAACGCGGTTTCCACCCCTCCCTCTCAACCGCACCAGTGCACGCTTGCCGCGCCACAACGCCGACGCTGGACCCGTGAATCGTGAGCACCCAGCTATGACTTACCGCACTCGTGCAAAATAATAAAACACGGTAAATATATTACTTACACGTGCGTTTTGTTTTGCAAGCGGCGCGAAAAAAATTAAAAAGGGAATGCAACACGAGGACTTCCCAGGAGGTCACCCATTCTAGTACTACTCTCGCCCAAGCACGCTTAACTTCGGAGTTCTGATGGGATCCGGTGCTTTAGTGCTGGTATGATCGCATCCGACATGTTACCCCGGTCTTCGTCCCTTATCCTTGCCCCTCCCAGCTCCACTACAAAGACGATTGTACATTGCTTTGGCCGCTCCCTCTCAACTACGGAGACGAGTTTAACGCGGTTTCCACCCCTCCCTCTCAACCGCACCAGTGCACGCTTGCCGCGCCACAACGCCGACGCTGGACCCGTGAATCGTGAGCACCCAGCTATGACTTACCGCACTCGTGCAAAATAATAAAACACGGTAAACATATTACTTACACGTGCGATTTGTTTTGCAAGCGGCGCGAAAAAAATTAAAAAGGGAATGCAACACGAGGACTTCCCAGGAGGTCACCCACCTAGTACTACTCTCGCCCAAGCACACTTAACTTCGGAGTTCTTATGGGATCCGGTGCTTTAGTGCTCGTATGATCGCATCCGACATGTTACCCCGGTCTTCGTTCCTTATCCTTGCCCCTCCCAGCTCCACTACAAAGACGATTGTACATTGCTTTGGCCGCTCCCTCTCAACTGCGGAGACGAGTTTAACGCGGTTTCCACCCCTCCCTCTCAACCGCACCTGGATCCGGTGCTTTAGTGCTGGTATGATCGCATCCGACATGTTACCTCGGTCTTCGTCCCTTATCCTTGCCCCTCCCAGCTCCACTACAAAGACGATTGTACATTGCTTTGGCCGCTCCCTCTCAACTGCGGAGACGAGTTTAACGCGGTTTCCACCCCTCCCTGTCAACCGCACCAGTGCACGCTTGCCGCGCCACAACGCCGACGCTGGACCCGTGAATCGTGAGCACCCAGCTATGACTTACCGCACTCGTGCAAAATAATAAAACACGGTAAATATATTACTTACACGTGCGTTTTGTTTTGCAAGCGGCGCGAAAAAAATTAAAAAGGGAATGCAACACGATGACTTCCCAGGAGGTGACCCATCCTTGTACTACTCTCGCCCAAGCACGCTTAACTTCGGAGTTCTGAAGGGATCCGGTGCTTTAGTGCTGGTATGATCGCATCCGACATGTTACCCCGGTCTTCGTCCCTTATCCTTGCCCCTCCCAGCTCCACTACAAAGACGATTGTACATTGCTTTGGCCGCTCCCTCTCAACTGCGGAGACGAGTTTAACGCGGTTTCCACCCCTCCCTCTCAACCGCACCAGTGCACGCTTGCCGCGCCACAACGCCGACGCTGGACCCGTGAATCGTGAGCACCCAGCTATGACTTACCGCACTCGTGCAAAATAATAAAACACGGTAAATATATTACTTACACGTGCGTTTTGTTTTGCAAGCGGCGCGAAAAAAATTAAAAAGGGAATGCAACACGAGGACTTCCCAGGAGGTCACCCATCCTAGTACTACTCTCACCCAAGCACGCCTAACTTCGGAGTTCTGATGGGATCCGGTGCTTTAGTGCTGGTATGATCGCATCCGACATGTTACCCCGGTCTTCGTCCCTTATCCTTGCCCCTCCCAGCTCCACTACAAAGACGATTGTACATTGCTTTGGCCGCTCCCTCTCAACTACGGAGACGAGTTTAACGCGGTTTCCACCCCTCCCTCTCAACCGCACCAGTGCACGCTTGCCGCGCCACAACGCCGACGCTGGACCCGTGAATCGTGAGCACCCAGCTATGACTTACCGCACTCGTGCAAAATAATAAAACACGGTAAACATATTACTTACACGTGCGTTTTGTTTTGCAAGCGGCGCGAAAAAAATTAAAAAGGGAATGCAACACGAGGACTTCCCAGGAGGTCGCCCACCTAGTACTACTCTCGCCCAAGCACACTTAACTTCGGAGTTCTTATGGGATCCGGTGCTTTAGTGCTCGTATGATCGCATCCGACATGTTACCCCGGTCTTCGTTCCTTATCCTTGCCCCTCCCAGCTCCACTACAAAGACGATTGTACATTGCTTTGGCCGCTCCCTCTCAACTGCGGAGACGAGTTTAACGCGGTTTCCACCCCTCCCTCTCAACCGCACCTGGATCCGGTGCTTTAGTGCTGGTATGATCGCATCCGACATGTTACCTCGGTCTTCGTCCCTTATCCTTGCCCCTCCCAGCTCCACTACAAAGATGATTGTACATTGCTTTGGCCGCTCCCTCTCAACTGCGGAGACGAGTTTAACGCGGTTTCCACCCCTCCCTGTCAACCGCACCAGTGCACGCTTGCCGCGCCACAACGCCGACGCTGGACCCGTGAATCGTGAGCACCCAGCTATGACTTACCGCACTCGTGCAAAATAATAAAACACGGTAAATATATTACTTACACGTGCGTTTTGTTTTGCAAGCGGCGCGAAAAAAATTAAAAAGGGAATGCAACACGATGACTTCCCAGGAGGTGACCCATCCTTGTACTACTCTCGCCCAAGCACGCTTAACTTCGGAGTTCTGAAGGGATCCGGTGCTTTAGTGCTGGTATGATCGCATCCGACATGTTACCCCGGTCTTCGTCCCTTATCCTTGCCCCTCCCAGCTCCACTACAAAGACGATTGTACATTGCTTTGGCCGCTCCCTCTCAACTGCGGAGACGAGTTTAACGCGGTTTCCACCCCTCCCTCTCAACCGCACCAGTGCACGCTTGCCGCGCCACAACGCCGACGCTGGACCCGTGAATCGTGAGCACCCAGCTATGACTTACCGCACTCGTGCAAAATAATAAAACACGGTAAATATATTACTTACACGTGCGTTTTGTTTTGCAAGCGGCGCGAAAAAAATTAAAAAGGGAATGCAACACGAGGACTTCCCAGGAGGTCACCCATCCTAGTACTACTCTCACCCAAGCACGCCTAACTTCGGAGTTCTGATGGGATCCGGTGCTTTAGTGCTGGTATGATCGCATCCGACATGTTACCCCGGTCTTCGTCCCTTATCCTTGCCCCTCCCAGCTCCACTACAAAGACGATTGTACATTGCTTTGGCCGCTCCCTCTCAACTACGGAGACGAGTTTAACGCGGTTTCCACCCCTCCCTCTCAACCGCACCAGTGCACGCTTGCCGCGCCACAACGCCGACGCTGGACCCGTGAATCGTGAGCACCCAGCTATGACTTACCGCACTCATGCAAAATAATAAAACACGGTAAATATATTACTTACACGTGCGTTTTGTTTTGCAAGCGGCGCGAAAAAAATTAAAAAGGGAATGCAACACGAGGACTTCCCAGGAGGTCACCCATCCTAGTACTACTCTCGCCCAAGCACGCTTAACTTCGGAGTTCTGATGGGATCCGGTGCTTTAGTGCTGGTATGATCGCATCCGACATGTTACCCCGGTCTTCGTCCCTTATCCTTGCCCCTTCCAGCTCCACTACAAAGACGATTGCACATTGCTTTGGCCGCTCCCTCTCAACTACGGAGACGAGTTTAACGCGGTTTCCACCCCTCCCTCTCAACCGCACCAGTGCACGCTTGCCGCGCCACAACGCCGACGCTGGACCCGTGAATCGTGAGCACCCAGCTATGACTTACCGCACTCGTGCAAAATAATAAAACACGGTAAATATATTACTTACACGTGCGTTTTGTTTTGCAAGCGGCGCGAAAAAATTAAAAAGGGAATGCAACACGAGGACTTCCCAGGAGGTCACCCATCCTAGTACTACTCTCGCCCAAGCACGCTTAACTTCGGAGTTCTGATGGGATCCGGTGCTTTAGTGCTGGTATGATCGCATCCGACATGTTACCCCGGTCTTCGTCCCTTATCCTTGCCCCTCCCAGCTCCACTACAAAGACGATTGTACATTGCTTTGGCCGCTCCCTCTCAACTACGGAGACGAGTTTAACGCGGTTTCCACCCCTCCCTCTCAACCGCACCAGTGCACGCTTGCCGCGCCACAACACCGACACTGGACCCGTGAATCGTGAGCACCCAGCTATGACTTACCGCACTCGTGCAAAATAATAAAACACGGTAAATATATTACTTACACGTGCGTTTTGTTTTGCAAGCGGCGCGAAAAAAATTAAAAAGGGAATGCAACACGAGGACTTCCCAGGAGGTCACCCATCCTAGTACTACTCTCGCCCAAGCACGCTTAACTTCGGAGTTCTGATGGGATCCGGTGCTTTAGTGCTGGTATGATCGCATCCGACATGTTACCCCGGTCTTCGTCCCTTATCCTTGCCCCTCCCAGCTCCACTACAAAGACGATTGTACATTGCTTTGGCCGCTCCCTCTCAACTACGGAGACGAGTTTAACGCGGTTTCCACCCCTCCCTCTCAACCGCACCAGTGCACGCTTGCCGCGCCACAACGCCGACGCTGGACCCGTGAATCGTGAGCACCCAGCTATGACTTACGCACTCGTGCAAAATAATAAAACACGGTAAACATATTACTTACACGTGCGTTTTGTTTTGCAAGCGGCGCGAAAAAAATTAAAAAGGGAATGCAACACGAGGACTTCCCAGGAGGTCACCCACCTAGTACTACTCTCGCCCAAGCACACTTAACTTCGGAGTTCTGATGGGATCCGGTGCTTTAGTGCTCGTATGATCGCATCCGACATGTTACCCCGGTCTTCGTTCCTTAACCTTGCCCCTCCCAGCTCCACTACAAAGACGATTGTACATTGCTTTGGCCGCTCCCTCTCAACTGCGGAGACGAGTTTAACGCGGTTTCCACCCCTCCCTCTCAACCGCACCTGGATCCGGTGCTTTAGTGCTGGTATGATCGCATCCGACATGTTACCCCGGTCTTCGTCCCTTATCCTTGCCCCTCCCAGCTCCACTACAAAGACGATTGTACATTGCTTTGGCCGCTCCCTCTCAACTGCGGAGACGAGTTTAACGCGGTTTCCACCCCTCCCTCTCAACCGCACCAGTGCACGCTTGCCGCGCCACAACGCCGACGCTGGACCCGTGAATCGTGAGCACCCAGCTATGACTTACCGCACTCGTGCAAAATAATAAAACACGGTAAATATATTACTTACACGTGCGTTTTGTTTTGCAAGCGGCGCGAAAAAAATTAAAAAGGGAATGCAACACGATGACTTCCCAGGAGGTCACCCATCCTAGTACTACTCTCGCCCAAGCACGCTTAACTTCAGAGTTCTGAAGGGATCCGGTGCTTTAGTGCTGGTATGATCGCATCCGACATGTTACCCCGGTCTTCGTCCCTTATCCTTGCCCCTCCCAACTCCACTACAAAGACGATTGTACATTGCTTTGGCCGCTCCCTCTCAACTGCGGAGACGAGTTTAACGCGGTTTCCACCCCTCCCTCTCAACCGCACCAGTGCACGCTTGCCGCGCCACAACGCCGACGCTGGACCCGTGAATCGTGAGCACCCAGCTATGACTTACCGCACTCGTGCAAAATAATAAAACACGGTAAATATATTACTTACACGTGCGTTTTGTTTTGCAAGCGGCGCGAAAAAAATTAAAAAGGGAATGCAACACGAGGACTTCCCAGGAGGTCACCCATCCTAGTACTACTCTCACCCAAGCACGCCTAACTTCGGAGTTCTGATGGGATCCGGTGCTTTAGTGCTGGTATGATCGCATCCGACATGTTACCCCGGTCTTCGTCCCTTATCCTTGCCCCTCCCAGCTCCACTACAAAGACGATTGTACATTGCTTTGGCCGCTCCCTCTCAACTACGGAGACGAGTTTAACGCGGTTTCCACCCCTCCCTCTCAACCGCACCAGTGCACGCTTGCCGCGCCACAACGCCGACGCTGGACCCGTGAATCATGAGCACCCAGCTATGACTTACCGCACTCGTGCAAAATAATAAAACACGGTAAATATATTACTTACACGTGCGTTTTGTTTTGCAAGCGGCGCGAAAAAAATTAAAAAGGGAATGCAACACGAGGACTTCCCAGGAGGTCACCCATCCTAGTACTACTCTCGCCCAAGCACGCTTAACTTCGGAGTTCTGATGGGATCCGGTGCTTTAGTGCTGGTATGATCGCATCCGACATGTTACCCCGGTCTTCGTTCCTTATCCTTGCCCCTCCCAGCTCCACTACAAAGACGATTGCACATTGCTTTGGCCGCTCCCTCTCAACTACGGAGACGAGTTTAACGCGGTTTCCACCCCTCCCTCTCAACCGCACCAGTGCACGCTTGCCGCGCCACAACGCCGACGCTGGCCCCGTGAATCGTGAGCACCCAGCTATGACTTACCGCACTCGTGCAAAATAATAAAACACGGTAAATATATTACTTACACGTGCGTTTTGTTTTGCAAGCGGCGCGAAAAAAATTAAAAAGGGAATGCAACACGAGGACTTCCCAGGAGGTCACCCATCCTAGTACTACTCTCGCCCAAGCACGCTTAACTTCGGAGTTCTAATGGGATCCGGTGCTTTAGTGCTGGTATGATCGCATCCGACATGTTACCCCGGTCTTCGTCCCTTATCCTTGCCCCTCCCAGCTCCACTACAAAGACGATTGCACATTGCTTTGGCCGCTCCCTCTCAACTACGGAGACGAGTTTAACGCAGTTTCCACCCCTCCCTCTCAACCGCACCAGTGCACGCTTGCCGCGCCACAACACCGACGCTGGACCCGTGAATCGTGAGCACCCAGCTATGACTTACCGCACTCGTGCAAAATAATAAAACACGGTAAATATATTACTTACACGTGCGTTTTGTTTTGCAAGCGGCGCGAAAAAAATTAAAAAGGGAATGCAACACGAGGACTTCCCAGGAGGTCACCCATCCTAGTACTACTCTCGCCCAAGCATGCTTAACTTCGGAGTTCTGATGGGATCCGGTGCTTTAGTGCTGGTATGATCGCATCCGACATGTTACCCCGGTCTTCGTCCCTTATCCTTGCCCCTCCCAGCTCCACTACAAAGACGATTGTACATTGCTTTGGCCGCTCCCTCTCAACTGCGGAGACGAGTTTAACGCGGTTTCCACCCCTCCCTCTCAACCGCACCGGGATCCGGTGCTTTAGTGCTGGTATGATCGCATCCGACATGTTACCCCGGTCTTCGTCCCTTATCCTTGCCCCTCCCAGCTCCACTACAAAGACGATTGTACATTGCTTTGGCCGCTCCCTCTCAACTGCGGAGACGAGTTTAACGCGGTTTCCACCCCTCCCTCTCAACCGCACCAGTGCACGCTTGCCGCGCCACAACGCCGACGCTGGACCCGTGAATCGTGAGCACCCAGCTATGACTTACCGCACTCGTGCAAAATAATAAAACACGGTAAATATATTACTTACACGTGCGTTTTGTTTTGCAAGCGGCGCGAAAAAAATTAAAAAGGGAATGCAACACGAGGACTTCCCAGGAGGTCACCCATCCTAGTACTACTCTCGCCCAAGCACGCTTAACTTCGGAGTTCTGAAGGGATCCGGTGCTTTAGTGCTGGTATGATCGCATCCGACATGTTACCCCGGTCTTCGTCCCTTATCCTTGCCCCTCCCAGCTCCACTACAAAGACGATTGTACATTGCTTTGGCCGCTCCCTCTCAACTGCGGAGACGAGTTTAACGCGGTTTCCACCCCTCCCTCTCAACCGCACCAGTGCACGCTTGCCGCGCCACAACGCCGACGCTGGACCCGTGAATCGTGAGCACCCAGCTATGACTTACCGCACTCGTGCAAAATAATAAAACACGGTAAATATATTACTTACACGTGCGTTTTGTTTTGCAAGCGGCGCGAAAAAAATTAAAAAGGGAATGCAACACGAGGACTTCCCAGGAGGTCACCCATCCTAGTACTACTCTCACCCAAGCACGCCTAACTTCGGAGTTCTGATGGGATCCGGTGCTTTAGTGCTGGTATGATCGCATCCGACATGTTACCCCGGTCTTCGTCCCTTATCCTTGCCCCTCCCAGCTCCACTACAAAGACGATTGTACATTGCTTTGGCCGCTCCCTCTCAACTACGGAGACGAGTTTAACGCGGTTTCCACCCCTCCCTCTCAACCGCACCAGTGCACGCTTGCCGCGCCACAACGCCGACGTTTGACCCGTGAATCGTGAGCACCCAGCTATGACTTACCGCACTCGTGCAAAATAATAAAACACGGTAAATATATTACTTACACGTGCGTTTTGTTTTGCAAGCGGCGCGAAAAAAATTAAAAAGGGAATGCAACACGAGGACTTCCCAGGAGGTCACCCATCCTAGTACTACTCTCGCCCAAGCACGCTTAACTTCGGAGTTCTGATGGGATCCGGTGCTTTAGTGCTGGTATGATCGCATCCGACATGTTACCCCGGTCTTCGTCCCTTATCCTTGCCCCTCCCAGCTCCACTACAAAGACGATTGTACATTGCTTTGGCCGCTCCCTCTCAACTGCGGAGACGAGTTTAACGCGGTTTCCACCCCTCCCTCTCAACCGCACCGGGATCCGGTGCTTTAGTGCTGGTATGATCGCATCCGACATGTTACCCCGGTCTCCGTCCCTTATCCTTGCCCCTCCCAGCTCTACTACAAAGACGATTGTACATTGCTTTGGCCGCTCCCTCTCAACTGCGGAGACGAGTTTAACGCGGTTTCCACCCCTCCCTCTCAACCGCACCAGTGCACGCTTGCCGCGCCACAACGCCGACGCTGGACCCATGAATCGTGAGCACCCAGCTATGACTTACCGCACTCGTGCAAAATAATAAAACACGGTAAATATATTACTTACACGTGCGTTTTGTTTTGCAAGCGGCGCGAAAAAAATTAAAAAGGGAATGCAACACGAGGACTTCCCAGGAGGTCACCCATCCTAGTACTACTCTCGCCCAAGCAAGCTTAACTTCGGAGTTCTGATGGGATCCGGTGCTTTAGTGCTGGTATGATCGCATCCGACATGTTACCCCGGTCTTCGTCCCTTATCCTTGCCCCTCCCAGCTCCAATACAAAGACGATTGTACATTGCTTTGGCCGCTCCCTCTCAACTGTGGAGACGAGTTTAACGCGGTTTCCACCCCTCCCTCTCAACTGCACCAGTGCACGCTTGCCGCGCCACAACGCCGACGCTGGACCCGTGAATCGTGAGCACCCAGCTATGACTTAACGCACTCGTGCAAAATAATAAAACACGGTAAATATATTACTTACACGTGCGTTTTGTTTTGCAAGCGGCGCAAAAAAAATTAAAAAGGGAATGCAACACGAGGACTTCCCAGGAGGTCACCCATCCTAGTACTACTCTCGCCCAAGCACGCTTAACTTCGGAGTTCTGATGGGATCCGGTGCTTTAGTGCTGGTATGATCGCATCTGACATGTTACCCCGGTCTTCGTCCCTTATCCTTGCCCCTCCCAGCTCCACTACAAAGACGATTGTACATTGCTTTGGCCGCTCCCTCTCAACTACGGAGACGAGTGTAACGCGGTTTCCACCCCTCCCTCTCAACCGCACCAGTGCACGCTTGCCGCGCCACAACGCCGACGCTGGACCCATGAATCGTGAGCACCCAGCTATGACTTACCGCACTCGTGCAAAATAATAAAACACGGTAAATATATTACTTACACGTGCGTTTTGTTTTGCAAGCGGCGCGAAAAAAATTAAAAAGGGAATGCAACACGAGGACTTCCCAGGAGGTCACCCATCCTAGTACTACTCTTGCCCAAACACGCTTAACTTCGGAGTTCTGATGGGATCCGGTGCTTTAGTGCTGGTATGATCGCATCCGACATGTTACCCCGGTCTTCGTCCCTTATCCTTGCCCCTCCCAGCTCCACTACAAAGACGATTGTACATTGCTTTGGCCGCTCCCTCTCAACTACGGAGACGAGCTTAACGCGGTTTCCACCCCTCCCTCTCAACCGCACCAGTGCACGCTTGCCGCGCCACAACGCCGACGCTGGACCCGTGAATCGTGAGCACCCAGCTATGACTTACCGCACTCGTGCAAAATAATAAAACACGGTAAATATATTACTTACACGTGCGTTTTGTTTTGCAAGCGGCGCGCACGGAGACGAGTTTAACGCGGTTTCCACCCCTCCCTCTCAACCGCACCAGTGCACGCTTGCCGCGCCACAACGCCGACGCTGGACCCGTGAATCGTGAGCACCCAGCTATGACTTACCGCACTCGTGCAAAATAATAAAACACGGTAAATATATTACTTCCACGTGCGTTTTGTTTTGCAAGCGGCGCAAAAAAAATTAAAAAGGGAATGCAACACGAGGACTTCCCAGGAGGTCACCCATCCTAGTACTACTCTCGCCCAAGCACGCTTAACTTCGGAGTTCTGATGGGATCCGGTGCTTTAGTGCTGGTATGATCGCATCTGACATGTTACCCCGGTCTTCGTCCCTTATCCTTGCCCCTCCCAGCTCCACTACAAAGACGATTGTACATTGCTTTGGCCGCTCCCTCTCAACTACGGAGACGAGTGTAACGCGGTTTCCACCCCTCCCTCTCAACCGCACCAGTGCACGCTTGCCGCGCCACAACGCCGACGCTGGACCCATGAATCGTGAGCACCCAGCTATGACTTACCGCACTCGTGCAAAATAATAAAACACGGTAAATATATTACTTACACGTGCGTTTTGTTTTGCAAGCGGCGCGAAAAAAATTAAAAAGGGAATGCAACACGAGGACTTCCCAGGAGGTCACCCATCCTAGTACTACTCT
>NW_025228259.1:18881-19519 GCF_018294505.1 Triticum aestivum | reverse complement strand
TGGTATGATCGCATCCGACATGTTACCCCGGTCTTCGTCCCTTATCCTTGCCCCTCCCAGCTCCACTACAAAGACGATTGTACATTGCTTTGGCCGCTCCCTCTCAACTACGGAGACGAGCTTAACGCGGTTTCCACCCCTCCCTCTCAACCGCACCAGTGCACGCTTGCCGCGCCACAACGCCGACGCTGGACCCGTGAATCGTGAGCACCCAGCTATGACTTACCGCACTCGTGCAAAATAATAAAACACGGTAAATATATTACTTCCACGTGCGTTTTGTTTTGCAAGCGGCGCGAAAAAAATTAAAAAGGGAATGCAACACGAGGACTTACCAGGAGGTCACCCATCCTAGTACTACTCTCGCCCAAGCACGCTTAACTTCGGAGTTCTGATGGGATCCGGTGCTTTAGTGCTGGTATGATCGCATCCGACATGTTACCCCGGTCTTCGTCCCTTATCCTTGCCCCTCCCAGCTCCACTACAAAGACGATTGTACATTGCTTTGGCCGCTCCCTCTCAACTACGGAGACGAGTTTAACGCGGTTTCCACCCCTCCCTCTCAACCGCACCAGTGCACGCTTGCCGCGCCACAACGCCGACGCTGGACCCGTGAATCGTGAGCACCCAGCTATGAC
>NW_025228259.1:11936-15396 GCF_018294505.1 Triticum aestivum | reverse complement strand
CCCGTGAATCGTGAGCACCCAGCTATGACTTACCGCACTCGTGCAAAATAATAAAACACGGTAAATATATTACTTACACGTGCGTTTTGTTTTGCAAGCGGCGCGAAAAAAATTAAAAAGGGAATGCAACACGAGGACTTACCAGGAGGTCACCCATCCTAGTACTACTCTCGCCCAAGCACGCTTAACTTCGGAGTTCTGATGGGATCCGGTGCTTTAGTGCTGGTATGATCGCATCCGACATGTTACCCCGGTCTTCGTCCCTTATCCTTGCCCCTCCCAGCTCCACTACAAAGACGATTGTACATTGCTTTGGCCGCTCCCTTTCAACTACGGAGACGAGTTTAACGCGGTTTCCACCCCTCCCTCTCAACCACACCAGTGCACGCTTGCCGCGCCACAACGCCGACGCTGGACCCGTGAATCGTGAAGCACCCAGCTATGACTTACCGCACTCATGCAAAATAATAAAACACGGTAAATATATTACTTACACGTGTGTTTTGTTTTGCAAGCGGCGCGAAAAAAATTAAAAAGGGAATGCAACACGAGGACTTCCCAGGAGGTCACCCATTCTAGTACTACTCTCGCCCAAGCACGCTTAACTTCGGAGTTCTGATGGGATCCGGTGCTTTAGTGCTGGTATGATCGCATCCGACATGTTACCCCGGTCTTCGTCCCTTATCCTTGCCCCTCCCAGCTCCACTACAAAGACGATTGTACATTGCTTTGGCCGCTCCCTTTCAACTACGGAGACGAGTTTAACGCGGTTTCCACCCCTCCCTCTCAACCGCACCAGTGCACGCTTGCCGCGCCACAACGCCGACGCTGGACCCGTGAATCGTGAAGCACCCAGCTATGACTTACCGCACTCGTGCAAAATAATAAAACAAGGTAAATATATTACTTACACGTGTGTTTTGTTTTGCAAGCGGCGCGAAAAAAATTAAAAAGGGAATGCAACACGAGGACTTCCCAGGAGGTCACCCATTCTAGTACTACTCTCGCCCAAGCACGCTTAACTTTGGAGTTTTGATGGGATCCGGTGCTTTAGTGCTGGTATGATCGCATCCGACATGTTACCCCGGTCTTCGTCCCTTATCCTTGCCCCTCCCAGCTCCACTACAAAGACGATTGTACATTGCTTTGGCCGCTCCCTCTCAACTACGGAGACGAGTTTAACGCGGTTTCCACCCCTCCCTCTCAACCGCACCAGTGCACGCTTGCCGCGCCACAACGCCGACGCTGGACCCGTGAATCGTGAGCACCCAGCTATGACTTACCGCACTCATGCAAAATAATAAAACACGGTAAATATATTACTTACACGTGCGTTTTGTTTTGCAAGCGGCGCGAAAAAAATTAAAAAGGGAATGCAACACGAGGACTCCCAGGAGGTCACCCATCCTAGTACTACTCTCGCCCAAGCACGCTTAACTTCGGAGTTCTGATGGGATCCGGTGCTTTAGTGCTGGTATGATCGCATCCGACATGTTACCCCGGTCTTCGTCCCTTATCCTTGCCCCTTCCAGCTCCACTACAAAGACGATTGTACATTGCTTTGGCCGCTCCCTCTCAACTACGGAGACGAGTTTAACGCGGTTTCCACCCCTCCCTCTCAACCGCACCAGTGCACGCTTGCCGCGCCACAACGCCGACGCTGGACCCGTGAATCGTGAGCACCCAGCTATGACCTACCGCACTCGTGCAAAATAATAAAACACGGTAAATATATTACTTACACGTGCGTTTTGTTTTGCAAGCGGCGCGAAAAAAATTAAAAAGGGAATGCAACACGAGGACTTCCCAGGAGGTCACCCATCCTAGTACTACTCTCGCCCAAGCACGCTTTACTTCGGAGTTCTGATGGGATCCGGTGCTTTAGTGCTGGTATGATCGCATCTGACATGTTACCCCGGTCTTCGTCCCTTATCCTTGCCCCTCCCAGCTCCACTACAAAGACGATTGTACATTGCTTTGGCCGCTCCCTCTCAACTACGGAGACGAGTTTAACGCGGTTTCCACCCCTCCCTCTCAACCGCACCAGTGCACGCTTGCCGCGCCACAACGCCGACGCTGGACCCGTGAATCGTGAGCACCCAGCTATGACTTACCGCACTCGTGCAAAATAATAAAACACGGTAAATATATTACTTACACGTGCGTTTTGTTTTGCAAGCGGCGCGAAAAAAATTAAAAAGGGAATGCAACACGAGGACTTCCCAGGAGGTCACCCTTCCTAGTACTACTCTCGCCCAAGCACGCTTAACTTCGGAGTTCTGATGGGATCCGGTGCTTTAGTGCTGGTATAATCGCATCTGACATGTTACCCCGGTCTTCGTCCCTTATCCTTGCCCCTCCCAGCTCCACTACAAAGACGATTGTACATTGCTTTGGCCGCTCCCTCTCAACTACGGAGACGAGTTTAACGCGGTTTCCACCCCTCCCTCTCAACCGCACCAGTGCACGCTTGCCGCGCCACAACGCCGACGCTGGACCCGTGAATCGTGAGCACCCAGCTATGACTTACCGCACTCGTGCAAAATAATAAAACACGGTAAATATATTACTTACACGTGCGTTTTGTTTTGCAAGCGGCGCGAAAAAAATTAAAAAGGGAATGCAACACGAGGACTTCCGAGGAGGTCACCCATCCTAGTACTACTCTCGCCCAAGCACGCTTAACTTCGGAGTTCTGATGGGATCCGATGCTTTAGTGCTGGTATGATCGCATCCGACATGTTACCCCGGTCTTCGTCCCTTATCCTTGCCCCTCCTAGCTCCACTACAAAGACGATTGTACATTGCTTTGGCCGCTCCCTCTCAACTACGGAGACGAGTTTAACGCGGTTTCCACCCCTCCCTCTCAACCGCACCAGTGCACGCTTGCCGCGCCACAACGCCGACGCTGGACCCGTGAATCGTGAGCACCCAGCTATGACTTACCGCACTCGTGCAAAATAATAAAACACGGTAAATATATTACTTACACGTCCGTTTTGTTTTGCAAGCGGCGCGAAAAAAATTAAAAAGGGAATGCAACACGAGGACTTCCCAAGAGGTCACCCATCCTATTACTACTCTCGCCGAAGCACGCTTAACTTCGGAGTTCTGATGGGATCCGGTGCTTTAGTGCTGGTATGATCGCATCCGACATGTTA
Source organism: Triticum aestivum (assembly GCF_018294505.1). Lineage (NCBI taxonomy): Eukaryota > Viridiplantae > Streptophyta > Magnoliopsida > Poales > Poaceae > Triticum > Triticum aestivum. Next base: position 12,235 of record NW_025228259.1, on the reverse strand, counting down.
CCCCGGTCTTCGTCCCTTATCCTTGCCCCTCCCAGCTCCACTACAAAGACGATTGTACATTGCTTTGGCCGCTCCCTCTCAACTACGGAGACGAGTTTAACGCGGTTTCCACCCCTCCCTCTCAACCGCACCAGTGCACGCTTGCCGCGCCACAACGCCGACGCTGGACCCGTGAATCGTGAGCACCCAGCTATGACTTACCGCACTCGTGCAAAATAATAAAACACGGTAAATATATTACTTACACGTGCGTTTTGTTTTGCAAGCGGCGCGAAAAAAATTAAAAAGGGAATGCAACA
>NW_025228259.1:7668-8782 GCF_018294505.1 Triticum aestivum | reverse complement strand
CCGGTCTTCGTCCCTTATCCTTGCCCCTCCCAGCTCCACTACAAAGACGATTGTACATTGCTTTGGCCGCTCCCTCTCAACTACGGAGACGAGTTTAACGCGTTTTCCACCCCTCCCTCTCAACCGCACCAGTGCACGCTTGCCACGCCACAACGCCGATGCTGGACCCGTGAATCGTGAGCACCCAGCTATGACTTACTGCACTCGTGCAAAATAATAAAACACGGTAAATATATTACTTACACGTGCGTTTTGTTTTGCAAGCGGCGCGAAAAAAATTAAAAAGGGAATGCAACATAAGGACTTCCCAGGAGGTCACCCATCCTAGTACTACTCTCGCCCCAAGCACGCTTAACTTCGGAGTTCTGATGGGATCCGGTGCTTTAGTGCTGGTATGATCGCATCCGACATGTTACCCCGGTCTTCGTCCCTTATCCTTGCCCCTCCCAGCTCCACTACAAAGACAATTGTACATTGCTTTGGCCGCTCCCTCTCAACTACGGAGACGAGTTTAACGCGGTTTCCACCCCTCCCTCTCAACCGCACCAGTGCACGCTTGCCGCGCCACAACGCCGACGCTGGACCCGTGAATCGTGAGCACCCAGCTATGACTTACCGCACTCGTGCAAAATAATAAAACACGGTAAATATATTACTTACACGTGCGTTTTGTCTTGCAAGCGGCGCGAAAAAAATTAAAAAGGGAATGCAACACGAGGACTTCCCAGGAGGTCACCCATCCTAGTACTACTCTCGCCCAAGCACGCTTAACTTCGGAGTTCTGATGGGATCCGGTGCTTTAGTGATGGTATGATCGCATCCAACATGTTACCCCGGTCTTCGTCCCTTATCCTTGCCCCTTCCAGCTCCACTACAAAGACGATTGTACATTGCTTTGGCCGCTCCCTCTCAACTACGGAGATGAGTTTAACGCGGTTTCCACCCCTCCATCTCAACCGCACCAGTGCACGCTTGCCGCGCCACAACGCCGACGCTGGACCCGTGAATCGTGAGCACCCAGCTATGACTTACCGCACTCGTGCAAAATAATAAAACACGGTAAATATATTACTTACACGTGCGTTTTGTTTGGCAAGCGGCGCGAAAAAAATTA
>NW_025228259.1:6882-7658 GCF_018294505.1 Triticum aestivum | reverse complement strand
CCCTCCCAGCTCCACTACAAAGACGATTGTACATTGCTTTGGCCGCTCCCTCTCAACTACGGAGACGAGTTTAACGCGGTTTCCACCCCTCCCTCTCAACCGCACCAGTGCACGCTTGCCGCGCCACAACGCCGACGCTGGACCCGTGAATCGTGAGCACCCAGCTATGACTTACCGCACTCGTGCAAAATAATAAAACACGGTAAATATATTACTTACACGTGCGTTTTGTTTTGCAAGCGGCGCGAAAAAAATTAAAAAGGGAATGCAACATGAGGACTTCCCAGGAGGTCACCCATCCTAGTACTACTCTCGCCCAAGCACGCTTAACTTCGGAGTTCTGATGTGATCCGGTGCTTTAGTGCTGGTATGATCGCATCCGACATGTTACCCCGGTCTTCGTCCCTTATCCTTGCCCCTCCCAGCTCCACTACAAAGACGATTGTACATTGCTTTGGCCGCTCCCTCTCAACTACGGAGACGAGTTTAACGCGGTTTCCACCCCTCCCTCTCAACCGCACCAGTGCACGCTTGCCGCGCCACAACGCCGACGCTGTACCCGTGAATCGTGAGCACCCAGCTATGACTTACCGCACTCGTGCAAAATAATAAAACACGGTAAATATATTACTTACACGTGCGTTTTGTTTTGCAAGCGGCGTGAAAAAAATTAAAAAGGGAATGCAACACGAGGACTTCCCAGGAGGTCACCCATCCTAGTACTACTCTCGCCCAAGCACGCTTAACTTCGGAGTTCTGATGGGATCCGGTGCTTT
>NW_025228259.1:0-6872 GCF_018294505.1 Triticum aestivum | reverse complement strand
GTTACCCCGGTCTTCGTCCCTTATCCTTGCCCCTCCCAGCTCCACTACAAAGACGATTGTACATTGCTTTGGCCGCTCCCTCTCAACTACGGAGACGAGTTTAACGCGGTTTCCACCCCTACCTCTCAACCGCACCAGTGCACGCTTGCCGCGCCACAACGCCGACGCTGGACCCGTGAATCGTGAGCACCCAGCTATGACTTACCGCACTCGTGCAAAATAATAAAACACGGTAAATATATTACTTACACGTGCGTTTTGTCTTGCAAGCGGCGCCAAAAAAATTAAAAAGGGAATGCAACACGAGGACTTCCCAGGAGGTCACCCATCCTAGTACTACTCTCGCCCAAGCACGCTTAACTTCGGAGTTCTGATGGGATCCGGTGCTTTAGTGATGGTATGATCACATCCGACATGTTACCCCGGTCTTCGTCCCTTATCCTTGCCCCTTCCAGCTCCACTACAAAGACGATTGTACATTGCTTTGGCCGCTCCCTCTCAACTACGGAGACGAGTTTAACGCGGTTTCCACCCCTCCATCTCAACCGCACCAGTGCACGCTTGCCGCGCCACAACGCCGACGCTGGACCCGTGAATCGTGAGCACCCAGCTATGACTTACCGCACTCGTGCAAAATAATAAAACACGGTAAATATATTACTTACACGTGCGTTTTGTTTGGCAAGCGGCGCGAAAAAAATTAAAAAAGGAATGCAACACGAGGACTTCCCAGGAGGTCACCCATCCTAGTACTACTCTCGCCCAAGCACGCTTAACTTCGGAGTTCTGATGGGATCCGGTGCTTTAGTGCTGGTATGATCGCAACCCACATGTTACCCCGGTCTTCGTCCCTTATCCTTGCCCCTCCCAGCTCCACTACAAAGACGATTGTACATTGCTTTGGCCGCTCCCTCTCAACTACGGAGACGAGTTTAACGCGGTTTCCACCCCTCCCTCTCAACCGCACCAGTGCACGCTTGCCGCGCCACAACGCCGACGCTGGACCCGTGAATCGTGAGCACCCAGCTATGACTTACCGCACTCGTGCAAAATAATAAAACACGGTAAATATATTACTTACACGTGCGTTTTGTTTTGCAAGCGGCGCGAAGAAAATTAAAAAGGGAATGCAACACGAGGACTTCCCAGGAGGTCACCCATCCTAGTACTACTCTTGCCCAAGCACGCTTAACTTCGGAGTTCTGATGGGATCCGATGCTTTAGTGCTGGTATGATCGCATCTGACATGTTACCCCGGTCTTCGTCCCTTATCCTTGCCCCTCCCAGCTCCACTACAAAGACGATTGTACATTGCTTTGGCCGCTCCCTCTCAACTACGGAGACGAGTTTAACGCGGTTTCCACCCCTCCCTCTCAACCGCACCAGTGCACGCTTGCCGCGCCACAACGCCGACGCTGGACCCGTGAATCGTGAGCACCCAGCTATCACTTACCGCACTGACTTACCGCACTCGTGCAAAATAATAAAACACGGTAAATATATTACTTACACGTGCGTTTTGTTTTGCAAGCGGCGCGAAAAAAATTAAAAAGGGAATGCAACACGAGGACTTCCCTGGAGGTCACCCATCCTAGTACTACTCTCGCCCAAGCACGCTTAACTTCGGAGTTCTGATGGGATCCGGTGCTTTAGTGCTGGTATGATCGCATCCGACATGTTACCCCGGTCTTCGTCCCTTATCCTTGCCCCTCCCAGCTCCACTACAAAGACGATTGTACATTGCTTTGGCCGCTCCCTCTCAACTACGGAGACGAGTTTAACGCGGTTTCTACCCCTCCCTCTCAACCGCACCAGTGCACGCTTGCCGCGCCACAACGCCGACGCTGGACCCGTGAATCGTGAGCACCCAGCTATGACTTACCGCACTCGTGCAAAATAATAAAACACGGTAAATATATTACTTACACGTGCGTTTTGTTTTGCAAGCGGCGCGAAAAAAATTAAAAAGGGAATGCAACACGAGGACTTCCCAGGAGGTCACCCATCCTAGTACTACTCTCGCCCAAGCACGCTTAACTTCGTAGTTCTGATGGGATCCGGTGCTTTAGTGCTGGTATGATCGCATCCGACATGTTACCCCGGTCTTCGTCCCTTATCCTTGCCCCTCCCAGCTCCACTACAAAGACGATTGCACATTGCTTTGGCCGCTCCCTCTCAACTACGGAGACGAGTTTAACGCGGTTTCCACCCCTCCCTCTCAACCGCACCAGTGCACGCTTGCCGCGCCACAACGCCGACGCTGGACCCGTGAATCGTGAGCACCCAGCTATGACTTACCGCACTCGTGCAAAATAATAAAACACGGTAAATATATTACTTACACGTGCGTTATGTTTTGCAAGCGGCGCGAAAAAAATTAAAAAGGGAATGCAACACGAGGACTTCCCAGGAGGTCACCCATCCTAGTACTACTCTCGCCCAAGCACGCTTAACTTCGGAGTTCTGATGGGATCCGGTGCTTTAGTGCTGGTATGATCGCATCCGACATGTTACCCCGGTCTTCGTCCCTTATCCTTGCCCCTCCCAGCTCCACTACAAAGACGATTGCACATTGCTTTGGCCGCTCCCTCTCAACTACGGAGACGATTTTAACGCGGTTTCCACCCCTCCCTCTCAACCGCACCAGTGCACGCTTGCCGCGCCACAACGCCGACGCTGGACCCGTGAATCGTGAGCACCCAGCTATGACTTACCGCACTCGTGCAAAATAATAAAACACGGTAAATATATTACTTACACGTGCGTTTTGTTTTGCAAGCGGCGCGAAAAAAATTAAAAAGGGAATGCAACACGAGGACTTCCCAGGAGGTCACCCATCCTAGTACTACTCTCGCCCAAGCACGCTTAACTTCGGAGTTCTAAAATGGATCCGGTGCTTTAGTGCTGGTATGATCGCATCCGACATGTTACCCCGGTCTTCGTCCCTTATCCTTGCCCCTCCCAGCTCCACTACAAAGACGATTGTACATTGCTTTGGCCGCTCCCTCTCAACTACGGAGACGAGTTTAACGCGGTTTCCACCCCTCCCTCTCAACCGCACCAGTGCACGCTTGCCGCGCCACAACGCCGACGCTGGACCCGTGAATCGTGAGCACCCAGCTATGACTTACCGCACTCGTGCAAAATAATAAAACACGGTAAATATATTACTTACACGTGCGTTTTGTTTTGCAAGCGGCGCGAAAAAAATTAAAAAGGGAATGCAACACAAGGACTTCCCAGGAGGTCACCCATCCTAGTACTACTCTCGCCCAAGCACGCTTAACTTCAGAGTTCTGATGGGATCCGATGCTTTAGTGCTGGTATGATCGCATCCGACATGTTTCCCCGGTCTTCGTCCCTTATCCTTGCCCCTCCCAGCTCCACTACAAAGACGATTGTACATTGCTTTGGCCGCTCCCTCTCAACTACGGAGACGAGTTTAACGCGGTTTCCACCCCTCCCTCTCAACCGCACCAGTGCACGCTTGCCGCGCCACAACGCCGACGCTGGACCCGTGAATCGTGAGCACCCAGCTATGACTTACCGCACTCGTGCAAAATAATAAAACACGGTAAATATATTACTTACACGTGCGTTTTGTTTTGCAAGCGGCGCGAAAAAAATTAAAAAGGGAATGCAACACGAGGACTTCCCAGAAGGTCACCCATCCTAGTACTACTCTCGCCCAAGCACGCTTAACTTCGGAGTTTTGATGGGATCCGGTGCTTTAGTGCTGGTATGATCGCATCCGACATGTTACCCCGGTCTTCGTCCCTTATCCTTGCCCCTCCCAGCTCCACTACAAAGACGATTGTACATTGCTTTGGCCGCTCCCTCTCAACTACGGAGACGAGTTTAACGCGGTTTCCACCCCTCCCTCTCAACCGCACCAGTGCACGCTTGCCGCGCCACAACGCCGACGCTGGACCCGTGAATCGTGAGCACCCAGCTATGACTTACCGCACTCGTGCAAAATAATAAAACACGGTAAATATATTACTTACACGTGCATTTTGTTTTGCAAGCGGCGCGAAAAAAATTAAAAAGGGAATGCAACACGAGGACTTCCCAGAAGGTCACCCATCCTAGTACTACTCTCGCCCAAGCACGCTTAACTTCGGAGTTTTGATGGGATCCGGTGCTTTAGTGCTGGTATGATCGCATCCGACAAGTTACCCCGGTCTTCGTCCCTTATCCTTGCCCCTCCCAGCTCCACTACAAAGACGATTGTACATTGCTTTGGCCGCTCCCTCTCAACTACGGAGACGAGTTTAACGCGGTTTCCACCCCTACCTCTCAACCGCACCAGTGCACGCTTGCCGCGCCACAACGCCGACGCTGGACCCGTGAATCGTGAGCACCCAGCTATGACTTACCGCACTCGTGCAAAATAATAAAACACGGTAAATATATTACTTACACGTGCGTTTTGTTTTGCAAGCGGCGCGAAGAAAATTAAAAAGGGAATGCAACACGAGGACTTCCCAGGAGGTCACCCATCCTAGTACTACTCTCGCCCAAGCACGCTTAACTTCGGAGTTCTGATGGGATCCGGTGCTTTAGTGCTGGTATGATCGCATCCGACATGTTACCCCGGTCTCCGTCCCTTATCCTTGCCCCTCCCAGCTCCACTACAAAGACGATTGTACATTGCTTTGGCCGCTCCCTCTCAACTACGGAGACGAGTTTAACGCGGTTTCCACCCCTCCCTCTCAACCGCACCAGTGCACGCTTGCCGCGCCACAACGCCGACGCTGGACCCGTGAATCGTGAGCACCCAGCTATGACTTACCGCACTCGTGCAAAATAATAAAACACGGTAAATATATTACTTACACGTGCGTTTTGTTTTGCAAGCGGCGCGAAAAAAATTAAAAAGGGAATGCAACACGAGGACTTCCCAGGAAGTCACCCATCCTAGTACTACTCTCGCCCAAGCACGCTTAACTTCGGAGTTTTGATGGGATCCGGTGCTTTAGTGCTGGTATGATCGCATCCGACATGTTACCCCGGTCTTCGTCCCTTATCCTTGCCCCTCCCAGCTCCACTACAAAGACGATTGTACATTGCTTTGGCCGCTCCCTCTCAACTACGGAGACGAGTTTAACGCGGTTTCAACCCCTCCCTCTCAACCGCACCAGTGCACGCTTGCCGCGCCACAACGCCGACGCTGGACCCGTGAATCGTGAGCACCCAGCTATGACTTACCGCACTCGTGCAAAATAATAAAACACGGTAAATATATTACTTACACGTGCGTTTTGCTTTGCAAGCGGCGCGAAAAAAATTAAAAAGGGAATGCAACACGAGGACTTCCCAGGAGGTCACCCATCCTAGTACTACTCTCGCCCAAGCACGCTTAACTTCGGAGTTCTGATGGGATCCGGTGCTTTAGTGCTGGTATGATCGCATCCGACATGTTACCCCGGTCTTCGTCCCTTATCCTTGCCCCTCCCAGCTCCACTACAAAGACGATTGTACATTGCTTTGGCCGCTCCCTCTCAACTACGGAGACGAGTTTAACGCGGTTTCCACCCCTCCCTCTCAACCGCACCAGTGCACACTTGCCGCGCCACAACGCCGACGCTGGACCCGTGAATCGTGAGCACCCAGCTATGACTTACCGCACTCGTGCAAAATAATAAAACACGGTAAATATATTACTTACACGTGCGTTTTGTTTTGCAAGCAGCGCGAAACAAATTAAAAAGGGAATGCAACACGAGGACTTCCCAGGAGGTCACCCATCCTAGTACTACTCTCGCCCAAGCACGCTTAACTTCGGAGTTCTGATGGGATCCGGTGCTTTAGTGCTGGTATGATCGCATCCGACATGTTACCCCGGTCTTCGTCCCTTATCCTTGCCCCTCCCAGCTCCACTACAAAGACGATTGTACATTGCTTTGGCCGCTCCCTCTCAACTACGGAGACGAGTTTAACGCGGTTTCCACCCCTCCCTCTCAACCGCACCAGTGCACGCTTGCCGCGCCAGAACGCCGACGCTGGACCCGTGAATCGTGAGCACCCAGCTATGACTTACCGCACTCGTGCAAAATAATGAAACATGGTAAATATATTACTTACACGTGCGTTTTGTTTTGCAAGCGGCGCGAAAAAAATTAAAAAGGGAATGCAACATGAGGACTTCCCAGGAGTCACCCATCCTAGTACTACTCTCGCCCAAGCACGCTTAACTTCGAAGTTCTGATGGGATCCGGTGCTTTAGTGCTGGTATGATCGCATCCGACATTCTGATGGGATCCGGTGCTTTAGTGCTGGTATGATCGCATCCGACATGTTACCCCGGTCTTCGTCCCTTATCCTTGCCCCTCCCAGCTCCACTACAAAGACGATTGTACATTGCTTTGGCCGCTCCCTCTCAACTACGGAGACGAGTTTAACGCGGTTTCCACCCCTCCCTCTCAACCGCACCAGTGCACGCTTGCCGCGCCACAACGCCGACGCTGGACCCGTGAATCGTGAGCACCCAGCTATGACTTACCGCACTCGTGCAAAATAATAAAACACGGTAAATATATTACTTACACGTGCGTTTTGTTTTGCAAGCAGCGCGAAACAAATTAAAAAGGGAATGCAACACGAGGACTTCCCAGGAGGTCACCCATCCTAGTACTACTCTCGCCCAAGCACGCTTAACTTCGGAGTTCTGATGGGATCCGGTGCTTTAGTGCTGGTATGATCGCATCCGACATGTTACCCCGGTCTTCGTCCCTTATCCTTGCCCCTCCCAGCTCCACTACAAAGACGATTGTACATTGCTTTGGCCGCTCCCTCTCAACTACGGAGACGAGTTTAACGCGGTTTCCACCCCTCCCTCTCAACCGCACCAGTGCACGCTTGCCGCGCCA
>NW_025228258.1:0-88857 GCF_018294505.1 Triticum aestivum | reverse complement strand
AAATCAACCCTATCTCTTGTTTCCCCACACATACGGACTCTAAAAATAGCCTATACTTATGTATTTCGAAATTACATGGGCCTGGCCCAATAATAAGGTGACGCAGCACCTAAAATAGCCTCGGGACGAAATTTATGAAGTGGCATCTTGTATATTTCGTCCAAGGCTTCATGCACCCATTATGGTGGCTTCAAAGTCCTGAAATCATCACTTGTAACTCCGTTCTTGTTCCCCTTGCGCATGCCATCATCTCCATGCTTGTTCTTGCTCCAATGTTCATCCTTCTCCAAGCTAGGCCCTTCATTTGTAAGCAAAACAAATGTATCCAATTTAGGCAGCATCATATTCTCATGAACATTAGAATCATTACCAAGAAACGAAAGTACCGGGTAATTTAGTTGGCGTGCACGAGCTCTAGTAATTCGTCCAGTATGTATAGCAGCAGGGGCTGTGGGTGTAACAATTGTATTGATGTCCTCATCAGGAATGCATAGCTTGTTAGCACGAAACACAAATCCATCGTTAACGACAAACTTGTTCCACATTCTTCCTTCTTTACAATTCTGCATTACATCTTTAAAATCAGCATCATGCACATATTGATCTTTGATGGTCTCCAAACCAAATATTTTGAAGTCAAGTTGTGAAAGCATAGTATAGCGACGAGACAATGCATCAGCAATAACATTTTCTTTTCCCTTCTTGTGTTTAATGACATAAGGGAAAGTCTCAATGAATTCAACCCATTTAGCATGTCTACGATTCAGTTTAGCTTGACTTTTAATATGTTTCAAAGATTCATGATCAGAATGTATAACAAATTCTTTGGGCCATAAATAATGTTGCCATGTTTCTAAAGTCCGAACAAGAGCATATAATTCTTTATCATAAGTAGAATAATTCAGACTAGGCCCACTCAATTTTTCAGAAAAGTATGCAACAGGTTTGCCATCTTGTAATAACACACCTCCTAATCCAATTCCACTAGCATCACATTCAAGCTCAAAAGTCTTATTAAAATCAGGAAGTTGGAGTAAAGGAGCATGTGTCAACTTATCTGTCAATACCGTGAAGGCTTCTTCCTGTGCGGTACCCCAAACAAAAGGCACATCCTTCTTTGTAAGCTCGTTGAGAGGTGCAGCAATGGTGCTGAAATCTCTCACAAAACGCCTATAGAATCCAGCGAGGCCAAGAAAACTCCTCACTTGTGTGACCGTTTTGGGCTGCGGCCAACTCTCAATAGCTTCAATCTTGGCTTTGTCAACTTCAATTCCCTGTGGAGTAACAACATAGCCAAGAAAAGATACTCGGTCGGTGCAAAAGGTGCACTTCCCAAGGTTACCAAACAAACGTGCATCACGTAGAGCAATAAAAACAGCACGTAAATGTTCCAAATGTTCTTCCAAAGATCTGCTATAAATCAGTATGTCATCAAAGTAAACTACCACAAATCGTCCAATGAAAGCACGTAAAACTTCGTTCATTAATCTCATGAAAGTACTAGGTGCATTAGTTAACCCAAAAGGCATGACTAACCACTCATATAATCCAAACTTAGTTTTAAATGCTGTTTTCCATTCATCTCCGAATTTCATACGAATTTGATGGTAGCCACTACGCAAATCAACTTTGGAGAATATTGTAGAGCCACTCAATTCATCAAGCATATCATCTAGCCTAGGAATAGGATGACGATAACGAATAGTAATATTATTAATGCCTCTACAATCAACACACATACGTGATGTACCATCCTTTTTCGGCACTAGAATAATAGGAACAGCACAAGGACTAAGGGATTCGCGTATATAACCTTTGTCGAGAAGCTCTTGTACTTGACGCATAATCTCCTTCGTCTCCTCTGGATTGGTGCGGTATGGTGCACGGTTTGGCAGTGAAGCACCGGGAATTAAGTCAATCTGAGTGCTCAATCCATCGAATAGGCGGTAATCCCGGTGGCACGTCTTGTGGAAAGACGTCAGCGAACTCCTGCAAAATGTTAGTGACAGCAGGAGGCAAAGAGGAAGGCACGTCCTCGAATGAAAATAATGCCTCTTTGCACACAAAAGCATAGCAAACAGATTTGCTGAAATCTAGCTCATCAATATCAGATTTGGTGGCAAATAAACATGCACTTTTCAATTTAATTTCAGAAGCAACACTAAATGGTTTATTATTAGGCTTCATTTGTTGCTCAAATACTTTTGCCACAATCTGATTTTCACTCTTATTCTTCTCCTATTTTGCTTTATTAGCTCTATTAATATCATCTTTCAAAATGGAATCAGGAGTCATAGGAAGCAAAGTAATATTTTTATCCTTATGAACAAGAGTATAGTGATTGTTTCTACCATGGTGTACAGAATTTTTATCAAATTGCCATGGTCTACCAAGTAATAAGGAACATGCTTGCATAGCTACCACATCACAATCAACATAATCAGCATATGTAGAGATACTAAAATGCACACGAACAGTACGTGTTACCTTAACCTTGCCGCTGTTGTTGAACCATTGGATGTAGTAAGGATGTGGATGTGGTCTTGTGGTGAGAGAAAGCTTCTCCACCATCTCCATGCTAGCCAAGTTGTTGCAGCTCCCTCCGTCTATGATGACGCGCACAGAACGTTCCTTCACAACTCCCTTGGTATGGAACAAATTGTGCCTCTGATTTTGCTCAGCTTGTGCGATCTGCACACTCAAAACACGTTGAGCAACTAAACAATCATACCTGTCAGCGTCTTCAGGAGCCATGTATTGCGTCTCATGATTAGAATCATCTCCACCATGTTCTTCACGTGTAATAAGAGCCAAAGTCTCCTCATCATAGTCACTAGCAGACTCACATCCACCATCCGCGGTAGCAATCATCACACGCGGAGATTTGCATTCTCTCGCATAATGACCTCCTCCCTTACAACGACGACAAATAATATCACTTGTGTGCCCTGTTGATGCCATGGAAGAAGAAGAACGTTGTGCAGGCCCCGCAGGTGCGCTCTTGGCAGATAATGGTGGTTGTGCCTGTTTTCTTGTATCACGGCTGGAGGTGGCACCGGATGGAGGTGCTGGTGCAGTTGAAGTAGAAGATGCACGTGGTGTCCATGATGAAGGTCGGCCTGCAGAAAAGTTAGTTCGCCCCAATGCTTGTCGATCCTGCACTTCACGTTCAGCTTTACAAGCAAGATGGAATAAACGAGTGATATTAGTATACTCCTTATAGTCTAAAATGGTCTGAATCTCTCTATTTAATCCACCCAGAAAACGTGCAAGCATAGCTTCATTCTCCTCAACAATACCACATCTAATCATGCCAGTTTGTAATTCCTGATAATATTCTTCTACAGAATTTTTCCCTTGTCTTAAACGCTGCAATTTTTGAAGCAATTCACGTTGATAATATGGTGGAACCCAACGTGTACGCATAGCAGTTTTCAAAGCAGCCCAAGTAGTTGGAATAGGATATAATCTACAATGTTCAGACCACCATACACATGCAAAACTAGTGAAAGCACAAACAGCAGCAGCAACTCGTCTCTCCTCAGGATATTGTAAACATGTAAATCGTTGTTCAGTTTCTAACTCCCAAGTAAGATATATATCTGGAACATATCTACCCTCAAATGGTGGAATATTCAATTTCAGTTTAGGAATATGGACATCATCGCGTACCTGAGGTGGTGGTGCAGGCCTACCATGACGAATATATACCTGAGGTCGACCTGCTGGTGGTGGTGCTGGTGGCTGCTCGTAGATCTGATTTTGATCAACCTCATCCTCATAATCACCCGCATACTCATCATCCTCCTGGGTACCAGCAGGAGCAGTAGCAGGAGCCAAAGAAGCACCAACAGCAGTAGCAGCGGCACCAGAAGTTTGTCCTGTCTCAATAGGAACACGCTGTGCTCGTCAATACTGATTCGGAAGGGGGCGTAGTTGTTGTTGTTGCAGAGGTGCGACAGGTGCAGCCGGTGGTGGAAGACGCGCAAGCAGTTCATTAAATCTGTTATCGAGCTTTGTTTCGAACGTCTTCTCAAGGCCAGTGATCTTCTCCATGGCCTCTTCAAAATTGTTCAGCACATCTTGTACCTGTTCAGTCATCATTTGCTGAAACTTATCATGAAGCTCCTTGTTCGATAAGTTCTCCCAGTCAATCTCGTCGGCTTGTGATCCTGGCATGGTTAGCAGCAATAGAAACACACAAGAATATGAACCTACAGACTACTAAGAAGTGGTGGTGGTGTATCACAAATCCGTCAAGCAAATCTCAAATTCTTACCAGTTCTTACCCAGCAGCAGGTGGTGATCGGCAACCGTTGTAGTCAAAAACTCTCAAAGCTTGGATAGAGCGATTACCAGGGAGAGTCGAACACACGACGTAGATGTATGTGGAGCTGGGAAGGCTTATAGTATGGTAGCAAAAAGGGTCAGCAATAATCAATTCAGAGATGCAAAGTTGAATAAACGCTCAACGACGGTACTGTGCTGGTCCTAGGCTAGACTGTGCTAGAGACGCGAGCCTAGAACACCAACAAAATCACGGCGCGGCACGTAAACAAGGGAAAAGCACACTCTGAATTTTTTTTTCGCTCTTTTTTTTTGCGCTCTTTTTTTTTGCGCTGCTTTTTTTTTGCGAAAAATCACTATAATGGCGAGTGTCTCAAAACTCTTCCTAGCTCAAACGGACAGGATGGGCACGAAAATTTTTTCGACCAATTTTTTTTTCGACTGCCCGGACCCAAAAACTGGAAACGGGTCAAAAAAAACTTCCTATAATGGCACCTGTCTCAAAACACTCAGAAACACCTAAAAATAGGATAGCCAGAAATTTTTTCGAAAAATGCGTTTTCAAAAAATTTTGGGCCTAAACGGAGCGTGGCTACCCGACTCTTTTTTTTTCCGAAACCTACTCCGGCAAGGAAACACGAATCGGAATCTAGATTGATCCCGAAAACAAACCTAATAAGCAAGGAACTCGGATTGGTGGTGGATATATGGTGGTGGTATATGGCAGCGGTGGTAGTATTTGGATATGGATCGGTGGTGGTATATGGACACGGATTGGTGGTGGTATATGGATACGGATTCGGAGCGGTGGTGGTAGATGGCAGGGGCGATGATGATGGTGCGGCGACGGTGTGACAACTTGTGAACAGAACTCGAAACTCTAAAAGACTAGACGCTAAGACCAGCAACTGAACACGACGATGCAACCGCAAATTCAACAAAGCAAATACAGAAAAGATTATGCAAGGCTCAGATTGGTTCGGATGGGATGAACTAACCCTAATTTTTTTTTGGCTTTTTCATGGACTATAGGTATGAAGAACAGACTCGATCTAAACTACGAAAAACTGTAAAATCTCACCGAGCAACCTGGAAATCTGATACCACTTGATAGAGGCAAAGGTGTCCCGTCTTTCGATGAGATGGTGGATTTCGCTTTGGTGGAAGTCGACTTTGTCGATCCGACTACGAACGTGCGAGGACGTCGCGCCTTAGCAATCGCTAAACCAACTCCGAGAGGTTATTGACCACGCCGGAGCACGATCAACCTGACCACGAAGGTCTGTTTCCTGCGAGCAAACGAAGAACAAGCAAGAAACTAAGATTGCAATCTGGATATTGCGAATATAAGATGAAAGCTTTATTGATCAAGGTGGGGTTCTGTGACGCCTTTGTCTGGTCGTTGAACACAAACGAAGTACGCGAAGTTGCAGCTATGGCGAACTTTTAATCTAAACAAAACCCAAAATCTAAACGATGCCCTAAGGGCTGTATATATGGAGGAAGAGGGGGGAATTTCGTGGCCCTTGGTGGAGGGGTCCGAAATCAACCCTATCTCTTGTTTCCCCACACATACGGACTCTAAAAATAGCCTATACTTATGTATTTCGAAATTACATGGGCCTGGCCCAATAATAAGGTGACGCAGCACCTAAAATAGCCTCGGGACGAAATTTATGAAGTGGCATCTTGAATATTTCGTCCAAGGCTTCATGCACCCATTATGGTGGCTTCAAAGTCCTGAAATCATCACTTGTAACTCCGTTCTTGTTCCCCTTGTGCATGCCATCATCTCCATGCTTGTTCTTGCTCCAATGTTCATCCTTCTCCAAGCTAGACCCTTCATTTGTAAGCAAAACAAATGTATCCAATTTAGGCAGCATCATATTCTCATGAACATTAGAATCATTACCAAGAAACGAAAGTACCTGGTAATTTAGTTGGCGTGCACGAGCTCTAGTAATTGGTCCAGTATGTATAGCAGCAGGGGCTGTGGGTGTAACAATTGTATTGATGTCCTCATCATCCTCCCCTTCTTGAAATGAAGTCGTCCTCGACGGAAGTTCATCTTCCTCACCCAAATAAGGCTTCAAATCTGCAATGTTAAAAGTGGGACTAACCCCAAAATCTGCAGGCAACTCAAGTTTATATGCATTATCATTTATTTTCTCTAACACCTTATGATAGAGGCGGGGTGTCCCGATCTTTCGATGAGATGGTAACTAACGATTTGGTGGAGACGACTTTGACGATTCGACTACAAACGTGCACGACGTTGTGCCTTAGCAATCGCTAAACCAATCTCCTGAGGTTACTGACGATGCCGGAAGCACGGTCAGCCTGACCACGAAGGTCTATTCCTGCAAGCAATCAAAGAACGAGCAAGAATATGATAAAGCAATCTGAATATTGCAAATATATATGAGGTATTGATAATGGTGGGGATCCGGAAGCGGTCTTGGTCTGGTCGTTGGACACAAACGAAGTACACGAAGTTGCAATGGCTAACTTTTAACTAAACAAATCCCAAGGAAAAGCTACTAGATGGATCTACTTATATAGGAGCAAGGGATGGAGGCCAAGGAGGTGGGAGGACGTCCCAAGGCAGCCTAAAACTAAATCTAGGTCGTACAAGGCCAATGGGCCCAAGTGGAGGTGATGTAACACCTTTGGACTTGTAGTTTGACTCGGATTCTGCTGCAGCATCAGATTGTTTCGTCCACAACTCAACGCTCCGGACGAATTTGAAGGTGATTCCAATTGGGTTGGAAAGTGCACGAAATCTAGTTTCCAACAAAAAAAGAATCATCCAATTCGGAGTCCGTATGAAAAACTTGTGTGCGTTTTGAGTCAGGTGTGTCTGTGCAGTCCGAATCTGAATCCAGAACGTGAGAGACTTGGACTCTATCTTCTCTTGGGCCAAAAGTGACGTGAGAGAACTTTTTGGACAGCAAATAAACATCTCTTTCTTCCTTATCTTCATATGTGGATTGTACAAATGTCCCATACACCTGCAATTAGACAAAACACAAAAGTGTGTGAAGTATTTTTGTTCTGGATAACATAAATAGATTATTGAATAGTTTGCACTAGAAATCACCTGACAAATATGCATATATGCAATATTTTTGGTCATATCCAAGGTAGTCATGTCCTCATCATCCTCCCCTTCTTGAAAATAAAGCCGTCCTCGACGTTGCTTAATCTGAAATGTGGCTAACAAAAGAGACAAGGTGTACATGTTGTATATGTATATGTCATCCATTTTTACTTCCCTTGATTTTTGCATATATGACACATGAATAGATGAGTAACTTGCATAGTTCATAAAATCTAAAGACAAAAAATTAGCACAAGAAGTAGAAGGCATGAAAATATTGCAACTCAGTTTGCACATATAAGTGAAGCTCTTATTCATTTCAAAAGATTGACAATGTTCATCATTAAACCATCCCAACATTGGTGAATAAACCTTACTTGCATCAAATTTACATGCTACAACATGCTTAAATAAGCAAACATGCAATAAGTCATTCAACACAGAATCATCACCAAGATTAGAGGTCATATCAAAATGATTAAACATTGGTTCTTTTGCATCAATAGTTAATTCAATGGGTGCACTCAAAATTGTTGGTATTTCAGTTGTTTGATCACATGGAAAAGTCAAATTATCAACGTAGTCCTCTAAAATAGGTGGTGTGATCAAAGTAGTGGGTAGCTCATCAGATGGTGCATTCAAATTGACAAGGCATTCATCATTCTCATGTAGAGATGGAAGATCAGTACCTTTGTCATTACCTCTTGATAGAGGCGACGGTCCTGATCTTTCGATGAGATGATGGATATCGCTTTGGTGGAAGTCGACTTTGACGATCCGACTACGAACGTGCGAGGACGTCGCGCCTTAGCAATCGCTAAACCAACTCCGAGAGGTTATTGACCACGCCGGAGCACGATCAACCTGACCACGAGGGTCTGTTTCCTGCGAGCAAACGAAGAACAAGCAAGAAACTAAGATTGCAATCTGGATGTTGCGAATATAAGATGAAAGCTTTATTGATCAAGGTGGGGTTCTGTGACGCCTTTGTCTGGTCGTTGAACACAAACGAAGTACGCGAAGTTGCAGCTATGGCGAACTTTTAATCTAAACAAAACCCAAAGTCTAAACGATGCCCTAAGGGCTGTATATATGGAGGAAGAGGGGGGAATTTCGTGGCCCTTGGTGGAGGGGTCCGAAATCAACCCTATCTCTTGTTTCCCCACACATACGGACTCTAAAAATAGCCTATACTTATGTAGTTCGAAATTACATGGGCCTGGCCCAATAATAAGGTGACGCAGCACCTAAAATAGCCTCGGGACGAAATTTATGAAGTGGCATCTTGTATATTTCGTCCAAGGCTTCATGCACCCATTATGGTGGCTTCAAAGTCCTGAAATCCTCACTTGTAACTCCGTTCTTGTTCCCCTTGCGCATGCCATCATCTCCATGCTTGTTCTTGCTCCAATGTTCATCCTTCTCCAAGCTAGGCCCTTCATTTGTAAGCAAAACAAATGTATCCAATTTAGGCAGCATCATATTCTCATGAACATTAGAATCATTACCAAGAAACGAAAGTACCTGGTAATTTAGTTGGCGTGCACGAGCTCTAGTAATTGGTCCAGTATGTATAGCAGCAGGGGCTGTGGGAGTAACAATTGTATTGATGTCCTCATCAGACAAGGCATTCATCATTCTCATGTAGAGATGGAAGATCAGTACCTTTGTCATTACCTCTTATGATCAACTCAGATGATGTAGCCATTCTCGGGGGCGATGTGTCACATGGTGGAGGTGATGTAGTCCTGACAACAACGGATGTGGTTGTCATAGTATGCCTAGTAGTTGAAGGAACAATCATATCAACTCTTGGAATGTGCACCGTGCGCTTGTTCTCCTCGTGGCCAACACGTCGTTTTATTTCCTGTTCAGCTTTGCAAGCAAGATGAAACAAATGGTCCATAGGATAACACTCTTCATGAATTAGTATCTCTTGAATATCACGGTTTAATCCTCCCCAAAATCTATCCATAAAATCATCTTCACTTTGTTCTAAAGAGGAATGCAACAAGGTAGTTTGTAAATCATCATAATATTTTGTTACAGTTTCACTACCTTGTTTTAAGTGTTGCAACTTCTTAATCATGTCACGAGTATAATAAGCAGGGACGAAAGTATGTCGCATGGCAAGTTTCAAATCATCCCAAGTAGTAGGTATATAATCAGGGTGTAACCGACAATATTCACTCCACCAAACCAAAGCATAACCAGTGAAAGAACCAACCGCAACCTTAACCTTTTTATGTTCATTGAAATTATGGGAAGCAAATATATTTTTTATGTCGAACTCCCATTCAATATATAAAGCAGGTTTAAAACGGCCATTAAATGGTGGTATAGATACATTAACCTGATCATGTGCATTTGGATGTTTGTGCACCTCTCGTGACGGTTGTGGTATTTGCAAAGGTGGTGGCACGTATCCCGCGATCGACAAAGCCCATGAATTGACTCTGGATCCTGTCATGATTAGTAGAACAAGAAACAAAACCCAAAAATAATGTTCCTATAACTACTAGGATGTGGTGGTAAAACACTCACAGTAAAGCAAATATCAATGTCTTACAAGTTCTTACCATGCAGCAGGCGGTGATCGGCAACCAGCAGTGTCAAGTAACTTCGAATATTGAGTAAAGCGATTGCCAGGGGAGCGTATGTATACACGGTGTAGAAATATGTGGAGCTGGGTTGGCTATATATGGTAGCAAAAGATTAGCAATAATCAATTCAAAGATGCAATGTTGAATAAACGCTCAACGACGGTACTGTGCTGGTCCTAGGTTAGACCGGACTAGAGACGCGAGCCTAGAACACTAATGAGGTCACGTCATAGCACAACTAGCATCAATGAAGGATACTAAGTAGCTCTTGACAGCAAGATATAAGTGAAGATCACAACGGCAGTGAAGATAATGATGAAAAACAACTGCCAAGCAGGATATACAACAACTCTCTCTCCAACTTTCCTCTTGAAAAGTTTGAGACAATTTTCTGATAAATTCTTTCAAAGAATGCTACTAACTCAAGCTTTCCAATGCAAAAAGAATCACTCAATTCCGAGTTGATATGAGGAGTCAAAGAATTCTAAAACTGGCCTGAAAAATTAGAACAAGCTGTGTTCACGAACTTCGGAGGGCAAAAAGACCTATTTAGAAGCCGATTTTGAGGTGTCAAATATTGAACTAGCTTCTGCAACTATTTAGATGTGGCTCGTCACTATCTTCAATTTGAGTACTCACGGAGCCAAAACGGACTTCGTATGAGGAAGATACACCTGTTTTACTGAACAGTGCACAAAACAGATTCCAATCCGAATTCAGGTACGAGATTGATTCTAGATAGATCCAATTTTTTTTTCTTCTTTTTTTTTTTCTCACGCTTTTTTTTTCTTTTTCTTCTCCTTTTTTTTCTGACTTTTTTTCTCTCGTTTTTTTCTCTCTTTTTTTCTCCCTCTTTCCAAAACAAACTAGATCTCAACTATTATTATGACAATGAATGGTGGTTAGCACGTGGTGGAAATTGATGGATGGGTGGTGGACAGCGGAAGAGATAATGATGCAGCGGTGGCGTGATTAATGTGAACAGAACTCGAAACTCTAAACGAACTAGACACTAAGACAGCTACTCGACACGACGATGCAACCGATAATTCAACTATGCAAGCAATGAAAAGAAAATTGCAAAGGCTCAGATTGGCTTGGACCTAGGATGAATAGATCTAACTCTTTTTTGTGGCTTTTTCTTGGACAATAGGTAAGAAAATAAATCTAATCTAGGAAAACTGGAAATTCTCACCGAGCAACCTGAAAACTGATACCACTTGATAGAGGCGGGGTGTCCCGATCTTTCGATGAGATGATAACTATCGATTTGGTGAAGATGACTTTGACGATCCGACTACAAACGTGCACGACGTTGCGCCTTAGCAATCGCTAAACCAACTCCGAGAGGTTATTGACCATGCTGGAGCACAATCAACCTGACCACGAAGGTCTATTCCTGCAAGCAATCGAAGAACAAGCAAGAATATGATAAAAGCAATCTGAATATTGCGAGTATATATGAAGTATTGATAAAGGTGGGGATCCGTAAGCGGTCTTGGTCTGGTCGTTGGACACAAACGAAGTACACGAAGTTGCAATGGCTAACTTTTAACGAAACAAATCCCAAAGAAAAGCTACTAGATGGATCTACTTATATAGGAGCAAGGGGTGGCGGCCAAGGAGGTGGGAGGACGTCCCAAGGCAGCCTAAAAATAAATCTAGGTCGTACAAGGCCAATGGGCCCAAGTGGAGGTGATGTAACACCTTTGGACTTGTAGTTTGACTCGGATTCTGCTGCAGCATCAGATTGTTTCGTCCACAACTCAACGCTCCGGACGAATTTGAAGGTGATTCCAAATGGGTTGGAAAGTGCACGAAATCTAGTTTCCAAAAAAAAAAGAAACACCCAATTCGGAGTCCGTATGAAAAACTTGTGTGCGTTTTGAGTCAGGTATGTCTGTGCAGTCCGAATCTGAATCCAGAACGTGAGAGACTTGGACTCTATCTTCTCTTGGGCCAAAAGTGACGTGAGAGAACTTTTTGGACAGCAAATAAACATCTCTTTCTTCCTTATCTTCATATGTGGATTGTACAAATGTCCCATACACCTGCAATTAGACAAAACACAAAAGTGTGTGAAGTATTTTTGTTCTGGATAACATAAATAGATTATTGAATAGTTTGCACTAGAAATCACCTGACAAATATGCATATATGCAATATTTTTAGTCATATCCAAGGTAGTCATGTCCTCATCAAGGTTGCTCGGTGAGATTTTACAGTTTTTCGTAGTTTAGATCGAGTCTGTTCTTCATACCTATAGTCCACGAAAAAGCCACAAAAAAAATTTAGGGTTAGTTCATCATATCCGAACCAATCTGAGCCTTTGCATAATCTTTTTAGGGTTTTGCTTTGTTGAATTTGCGGTTGCATCGTCGTGTCTAGTTGCTGGTCTTAGAGTCTAGTCTTTTAGAGTTTCGAGTTCTGGTCATAAGTTGTCACGCCGCCGCCGCACCATCATCATCACCCCTTCCATCTACCACCACCGCTTATCCACCACCGCTTCGAATCCGTATCCATATACCACCACACCTGTCATATACCACCACCGCTGCCATCTACCACCATATATCCACCACCAATCCGAGTTCTTGTCATATTAGGTTTGTTTTCGAGATCCATCTAGATTCCGATTCGTGTTTCCATGCCGGAGTAGGTTTCGAAAAAAAGAGTCGGGAAACCACGCTCCGTTTAGGCCCAATATTTTTCGAAAACGCATTTTTTGAAAAAAATTCTGGCTATCCTATTTTTAGGTGTTTCTGAGTGTTTTGAGACAGGTGCCATTATAGGAAGTTTTTTTTGACCCGTTTCCAGTTTTTGGGTCCGGGCAGAGGACATCAATACAATTGTTACACCCACAGCCCCTGCTACTATACATACTGGACCAATTACTAGAGCTCGTGCACGCCAACTAAATTACCAGGTACTTTCGTTTCTCGGTAATGATTCTAATGTTCATGAGAATATGATGCTGCCTAAATTGGATACATTTCTTTTGCTTACAAATGAACGACCTAGCTTGGAGAAGGATGAACATTGGAGCAAGAACAAGAACGGAGTTACAAGTGATGATTTCAGGACTTTGAAGCCACCATAATGGGTGCATGAAGCCTTGGACGAAATATACAAGATGCCACTTCATAAATTTCGTACCGAGGCTATTTTAGGTGCTGCCTCACCTTATTATTGGGCCAGGCCCATGTAATTTCGAAATACATAAGTATAGGCTATTTTTAGAGTCCGTATGTGTGGGGAAATAAGAGATATGGTTGATTTCGGACCCCTCCACCAAGGGCCACGAAATTCCCCCCCTCTTCCTCCATATATACAGCCCTTAGGGCATCGTTTAGACTTTGGGTTTTGTTTAGATTAAAAGTTCGCCATAGCTGCAACTTCGCGTACTTCGTTTGTGTTCAATGACCAGACAAAGGCGTCACAGAACCCCACCTTGATCAATAAAGCTTTCATCTTATATTCGCAGTATCCAGATTGCAATCTTAGTTTCTTGCTTGTTCTTCGTTTGCTCGCAGGAAACAGACCCTCGTGGTCAGGTTGATCGTGCTCCGGCGTGGTCAATAACCTCTCGGAGTTGGTTTAGCGATTGCTAAGGCGCGACGTCCTCGCACGTTCGTAGTCGGATCATCAAAGTCGACTGCCACCAAAGCGATATCCATCATCTCATCGAAAGACGGGACACCTTTGCCTCTATCATATAGGCTATTTTTAGAGTCCGTATGTGTGGGGAAACAAGAGATAGGGTTGATTTCGGACCCCTCCACCAAGGTCCACGAAATTCCCCCTCTCTTCCTCCATATATACAGCCCTTAGGGCACCGTTTAGACTTTGGGTTTTGTTTAGATTAAAAGTTCGCCATAGCTCCAACTTCGCGTACTTCGTTTGTGTTCAACGACCAGACAAAGGCGTCACAGAACCCCACCTTGATCAATACAGCTTTCATCTTATATTCGCAATATCCAGATTGCAATCTTAGTTTCTTGCTTGTTCTTCGTTTGCTCGCAGGAGACAGACCCTCGTGGTCAGGTTGATCGTGCTCCGGCGTGGTCAATAACCTCTCTTAGTTGGTTTAGCGATTGCTAAGGCGCGACGTCCTCGCACGTTCATAGTCGGATCGTCAAAGTCGACTTCCACCAAAGCGATATCCATCATCTCATCGAAAGACGGGACACCTTTGCCTCTATCAAGTGGTATCAGAGTTCCAGGTTGCTCGGTGAGATTTTACAGTTTTTCGTAGTTTAGATCGAGTCTGTTCTTCATACCTATAGTCCACGAAAAAGCCAAAAAAAATTAGTGTTAGTTCATCCCATCTGAACCAATCTGAGCCTTGCATAATCTTTTCTGTATTTGCTTTGTTGAATTTGCGGTTGCATCGTCGTGTCCAGTTGCTGGTCTTAGCGTCTAGTCTATTAGAGTTTCGAGTTCTGTTCACAGGTTGTCACGTCGCCGCTGGCATATATCACCACCGCATCATCATCGTCGTTGTTGCCATATACCACCACCACATATTCACCGCCAATCCGAATCCATATACGCCACCACATATCCGCCGCCATCACGCCAATCCGAGTTCACCTACAACATATATCCGCCACCTGTCCGTGTTCCACCAGATTCATCTCCGCCACCAGTCCGAGTTCCACCAAATTCATCTCCGCCACCAGTCCTAGTCCGAGTCCAGTAATTGTTGCATTGTTCTCGATTTCCAGATCACGCGATACTCCGAGTCGTGACAGAGAAGGACTCCCCAACTTCCGAGCCATCCGCAGAAGAAAAATAGTTCCAATTTCAAAAAAAACTAAGTCTGGAAAATTCTGGCTAGGCAGTTTTTAGACCATTTGTAGACTTTTTCGAAAAAAATTTGTTGCGGAGCAAAAAAAAAAAGAGGAAAAAAAGTGCAAAAAAAAGAGAAAAAAAATTCAGAGTGTGCTCCTCCCTTGTTTACGTGCCGCGCCGTGATTTTGTTGGTGTTCTAGGCTCGCGTCTCTAGCACAGTCTAGCCTAGGACCAGCACAGTACCGTCGTTGAGCGTTTATTCAACTTTGCATGTCTGAATTGATTATTGCTGACCCTTTTTGCTACCATAGTATAAGCCTTCCTAGCTCCACATACATCTACGTCGTGCGTTTGACTCTCCCTGGTAATCGCTCTATCCAAGCTTTGAGAGTTTTGACTACAACGGTTGCCGATCACCGCCTGCTGCTGGGTAAGAACTGGTAAGAATTTGAGTTTTGCTTGACGGATTTGTGACACCCACCACCACCACTTGTTCGTAGTCTGTAGGATCATATTCTTGTGTGTTTCTATTGCTGCTAACCATGCCAGGATCACAAGCCGACGAGATTGACTGGGAGAATTTATCGAACAAGGAGCTTCATGATAAGTTTCAGCAAATGATGACTGAACAGGTGCAAGATGTGCTGAACAATTTTGAAGAGGCCATGGAGAAGATCACTGGCCTTGAGAAGACATTCGAAACAAAGCTCGATAACAAGTTTAATGAATTGCTCGCGCGTCTTCCACCACCACCACCCGCTGCACCTAACGCACCTCTCCAACAACAACAACAACGACTACCTCCACGTCGCGAAGCAGACCTCCGCCGAGCAAGCCGTGTTCCTCTTGCGTTTGGCCAAACTGTTGGTGCTGCTGTTGATACTTCTGTGGCTCTTGCTGCTGATGCGGAGGAGGATGATTATGTGGGAGACTATGAGGATGAGGTTGATCAAAATCAACACTACGTGCAGCCACCTGTACCACCACCAGCAGGTCGACCTCAGGTATATCTTCGTAATGGTAGGCCTGCACCACCACCTCAGGTACGAGATGATGTCCATATTCCTAAACTGAAATTGAATATTCCACCATTTGAGGGTAGATATGTTCCTGATATATATCTTACTTGGGAGTTAGAAACTGAACAACGATTTACATGTTTACAATATCCTGAGGAGAGACGAGTTGCTGCTGCCGTTTGTGCTTTCACTAGTTTTGCATGTGTATGGTGGTCTGAACATTGTAGATTATATCCTATTCCAACTACTTGGGCTGCTTTGAAAACTGCTATGCGTACGCGTTGGGTTCCACCATATTATCAACGTGAATTGCTTCAAAAATTGCAGCGTTTAAGACAAGGGAAAAATTCTGTAGAAGAATATTATCAGGAATTACAAACTGGCATGATTAGATGTGGTATTGTTGAGGAGAATGAAGCTATGCTTGCACGTTTTCTAGGTGGATTAAATAGAGAGATTCAGACCATTCTAGACTATAAGGAGTATACTAATATCACTCGTTTATTCCATCTTGCTTGTAAAGCTGAACGTGAAGTGCATGATCGACAAGCATTGGGGCGAACTAACTTTTCTGCAGGCCGACTTTCATCATGGACACCACGTGCATCTTCTACTTCAACTGCACCAGCACCTCCATCCGGTGCCACCTCCAGCCGTGATACAAGAAAACAGGCACAACCACAATTATCTGCCAAGAGCGCACCTGCGGGGCCTGCACAGCGTTCTTCTTCTTCCATGGCATCAATAGGGCACACAAGTGATATTATTTGTCGTCGTTGTAAGGGAGGAGGTCATTATGCGAGAGAATGCAAATCTCCGCGTGTGATGATTGCTACCGCGGATGGTGGATATGAGTCCGCTAGTGACTATGATGAGGAGACTTTGGCTCTTATTACACGTGAAGAACATGGTGGAGATGATTCTGATCATGAGACGCAATACATGGCTCCTGAAGACGCTGACAGGTATGAATGTTTAGTTGCTCAACGTGTTTTGAGTGTGCAGGTCACACAAGCTGAGCAAAATCAGAGGCACAATTTGTTCCATACCAAGGGAGTTGTGAAGGAACGTTCTGTGCGCGTCATCATAGACGGAGGGAGCTGCAATAACTTGGCTAGCATGGAGATGGTGGAGAAGCTTTCTCTCACCACAAGACCACATCCACATCCTTACTACATCCAATGGTTCAACAACAGCGGCAAGGTTAAGGTAACACGTACTGTTCGTGTGCATTTTAGTATATCTACATATGCTGATTATGTTGATTGTGATGTGGTACCTATGCAAGCATGTTCCTTATTACTTGGTAGACCATGGCAATTTGATAAAAATTCTGTACACCATGGTAGAAACAATCACTATACTCTTGTTCATAAGGATAAAAATATTACTTTGCTTCCTATGACTCCTGATTCCATTTTGAAAGATGATATTAATAGAGCTAATAAAGCAAAACAGGAGACGAATAAGAGTGAAAATCAGATTGTGGCAAAAGAATTTGAGCAACAAATGAAGTCTAATAGTAAACCATCTAGTGTTGCTTCTGAAATTAAATTGAAAAGTGCATGTTTATTTGCCACCAAATCTGATATTGATGAACTAGATTTCAGCAAATCTGTTTGCTATGCCTTTTGTTTGGGGTACCGCACAGGAAGAAGCCTTCACGGTATTGAAAGATAAGTTGACACATGCTCCTTTACTCCAACTTCCTGATTTTAATAAGACTTTTGAGCTTGAATGTGATGCTAGTGGAATTGGATTAGGAGGTGTGTTATTACAAGATGGCAAACCTGTTGCATACTTTTCTGAAAAATTGAGTGGGCCTAGTCTGAATTATTCTACTTATGATAAAGAATTATATGCTCTTGTTCGGACTTTAGAAACATGGCAACATTATTTATGGCCCAAAGAATTTGTTATACATTCTGATCATGAATCTTTGAAACATATTAAAAGTCAAGCTAAACTGAATCGTAGACATGCTAAATGGGTTGAATTCATTGAGACTTTCCCTTATGTCATTAAACACAAGAAGGGAAAAGAAAATGTTATTGCTGATGCATTGTCTCGCCGCTATACTATGCTTTCACAACTTGACTTCAAAATATTTGGTTTGGAGACCATCAAAGATCAATATGTGCATGATGCTGATTTTAAAGATGTAATGCAGAATTGTAAAGAAGGAAGAATGTGGAACAAGTTTCTCGTTAACGATGGATTTGTGTTTCGTGCTAACAAGCTATGCATTCCAGCTAGCTCCGTTCGTCTTTTGTTGTTGCAGGAGGCGCATGGAGGAGGATTAATGGGACACTTTGGCATGAAGAAGACGGAGGACGTACTTGCTACACATTTCTTTTGGCCAAAGATGAGACGGGATGTTGAGCGTTTTATTGCTCGATGCACTACATGTCAAAAAGCTAAGTCACGACTCAATCCTCATGGTTTATATATGCCTTTGCCTGTACCTAGTGTTCCTTGGGAGGATATATCTATGGACTTTGTTTTAGGTTTACCTCGAACAAAGAAGGGGAGGGATAGCATATTTGTTGTCGTGGATAGATTCTCGAAAATGGCACACTTTATACCATGTCATAAAAGCGATGATGCTGTTAATGTTGCTGATTTGTTCTTTCGTGAAATTATTCGCTTGCATGGTGTGCCAAATACTATTGTTTCAGATCGTGATACTAAATTTCTTAGCCACTTTTGGAGATGTTTATGGGCTAAGTTGGGGACTAAACTGCTTTTTAGTACTACTTGTCACCCCCAAACTGATGGACAGACTGAAGTAGTCAATAGAACATTGTCTACTATGCTTAGGGCTGTTTTGAAGAATAATAAGAAAATGTGGGAGGAATGCTTGCCTCATATTGAATTTGCTTATAATCGTTCATTGCATTCTACTACTAAGATGTGCCCTTTTGAAGTTGTGTATGGTTTCCTACCTCGTGCACCTATTGATTTGTTGCCGCTTCCATCTTCCGAGAAGGTTAATTTTGATGCTAAACAACGTGCTGAATTGATTTTAAAAATGCATGAGTTAACTAAGGAAAACATTGAGCGCATGAATGCTAAATATAAACTTGCTGGAGAAAAGGGTAGAAAACATGTTGTGTTTGCACCTGGAGATCTTGTTTGGTTACATTTGCGTAAGGATAGATTTCCTGATTTGCGCAAATCAAAGTTAATGCCACGTGCTGATGGTCCCTTTAAGGTGTTAGAGAAAATAAATGATAATGCATATAAACTTGAGCTGCCTGCAGATTTTGGGGTTAGTCCCACTTTTAACATTGCAGATTTGAAGCCTTATTTGGGTGAGGAAGATGAACTTCCGTCGAGGACGACTTCATTTCAAGAAGGGGAGGATGATGAGGACATCAATACAATTGTTACACCCACAGCCCCTGCTGCTATACATACTGGACCAATTACTAGAGCTCGTGCACGCCAACTAAATTACCAGGTACTTTCGTTTCTTGGTAATGATTCTAATGTTCATGAGAATATGATGCTGCCTAAATTGGATACATTTGTTTTACTTACAAATGAAGGGCCTAGCTTGGAGAAGGATGAACATTGGAGCAAGAACAAGCATGGAGATGATGGCATGCGCAAGGGGAACAAGAACGGAGTTACAAGTGATGATTTCAGGACTTTGAAGCCACCATAATGGGTGCATGAAGCCTTGGACGAAATATACAAGATGCCACTTCATAAATTTCGTCCCGAGGCTATTTTAGGTGTTACGTCACCTTATTATTGGGCCAGGCCCATGTAATTTCGAAATACATAAGTATAGGCTATTTTTAGAGTCCGTATGTGTGGGGAAACAAGAGATAGGGTTGATTTCGGACCCCTCCACCAAGGGCCACGAAATTCCCCCCTCTTCCTCCATATATACAGCCCTTAGGGCATCGTTTAGACTTTGGGTTTTGTTTAGATTAAAAGTTCGCCATAGCTGCAACTTCGCGTACTTCGTTTGTGTTCAACGACCAGACAAAGGCGTCACAGAACCCCACCTTGATCAATAAAGCTTTCATCTTATATTCGCAATATCCAGATTGCAATCTTAGTTTCTTGCTTGTTCTTTGTTTGCTCGCAGGAAACAGACCCTCGTGGTCAGGTTGATCGTGCTCCGGCGTGGTCAATAACCTCTCGGAGTTGGTTTAGCGATTGCTAAGGCGCGACGTCCTCGCACGT
Organism: Triticum aestivum; assembly: GCF_018294505.1. Taxonomy (NCBI): domain Eukaryota; kingdom Viridiplantae; phylum Streptophyta; class Magnoliopsida; order Poales; family Poaceae; genus Triticum; species Triticum aestivum. The sequence continues at coordinate 68,854 of NW_025228258.1, read as the reverse complement.
TCGTAGTCGGATCGTCAAAGTCGACTTCCACCAAAGCGATATCCATCATCTCATCGAAAGATTGGGACCCTCGCCTCTATCAGAGAGTTGTTGTATATCCTGCTTGGCAGTTGTTTTTCATCATTATTTTCATTGCCGTTGTGATCTTCACTTATATCTTGCTATCAAGAGCTACTTAGTATCCTTCATTGATGCTAGTTATGCTACGCCGTGACCTCATTAGTGTTCTAGGCTCGCGTCTCTAGTCCGGTCTAGCCTAGGACCAGCACAGTACCGTCATTGAGCGTTTATTCAACATTGCATCTTTGAATTGATTATTGCTAATCTTTTGCTACCATATATAGCCAACCCAGCTCCACATATTTCTACACCGTGTATACGTATGCTCCCCTGGCAATCGCTTTACTCAATATTCGGAGTTAGTTGACACCGCTGGTTGCCGATCACCGCCTGCTGCATGGTAAGAACTTGTAAGACATTGATATTTGCTTTACTGTGAGCGTTTTACCACCACATCCTAGTAGTTATAGGAACATTATTTTTGGATTTTGTTTCTTGTTCTACTAATCATGACAGGATCCAGAGTCAATTCATGGGCTTTGTCGATCGCGGGAGACGTGCCACCACCTTTGCAAATACCACAACCGTCACGAGAGGTGCACAAACATCCAAATGCACATGATCAGGTTAATGTATCTATACCACCATTTAATGGCCGTTTTAAACCTGCTTTATATATTGAATGGGAGTTCGACATAAAAAATATATTTGCTTCCCATAATTTCAATGAACATAAAAAGGTTAAGGTTGCGGTTGGTTCTTTCACTGGTTATGCTTTGGTTTGGTGGAGTGAATATTGTCGGTTACACCCTGATTATATACCTACTACTTGGGATGATTTGAAACTTGCCATGCGACATACTTCCGTCCCTGCTTATTATACTCGTGACATGATTAAAAAGTTGCAACACTTAAAACAAGGTAGTGAAACTGTAACAAAATATTATGATGATTTACAAACTACCTTGTTGCATTCCTCTTTAGAAGAAAGTTGATAGAGGCGAGGTGTCCCGATCTTTCGATGAGATGATAACTATCGATTTGGTGGAGATGACTTTGACGATCCAACTACAAACGTGCACGACGTTGTGCCTTAGCAATCGCTAAACCAACTCCGAGAGGTTATTGACCACGCCGGAGCACAATCAACCTGACCACGAAGGTCTATTCCTGCAAGCAATCGAAGAACAAGCAAGAATATGATAAAAGCAATCCGAATATTGCGAGTATATATGAAGTATTGATAAAGGTGGGGATCCGTAAGCGGTCTTGGTCTGGTCGTTGGACACAAACGAAGTACACGAAGTTGCAATGGCTAACTTTTAACTAAACAAATCCCAAGGAAAAGCTACTAGATGGATCTACTTATATAGGAGCAAGGGGTGGCGGCCAAGGAGGTGGGAGGACGTCCCAAGGCAGCCTAAAACTAAATCTAGGTCGTACAAGGCCAATGGGCCCAAGTGGAGGTGATGTAACACCTTTGGACGTGTAGTTTGACTCGGATTCTGCTGCAGCATCAGATTGTTTCGTCCACAACTCAACGCTCCGGACGAATTTGAAGGTGATTCCAATTGGGTTGGAAAGTGCACGAAATCTAGTTTCCAACAAAAAAGAATCACCCAATTCGGAGTCCGTATGAAAAACTTGTGTGCGTTTTGAGTCAGGTATGTCTGTGTAGTCCGAATCTGAATCCAGAACGTGAGAGACTTGGACTCTATCTTCTCTTGGGCCAAAAGTGACGTGAGAGAACTTTTTGGACAGCAAATAAACATCTCTTTCTTCCTTATCTTCATATGTGGATTGTACAAATGTCCCATACACCTGCAATTAGACAAAACACAAAAGTGTGTGAAGTATTTTTGTTCTGGATAACATAAATAGATTATTGAATAGTTTGCACTAGAAATCACCTGACAAATATGCATATATGCAATATTTTTGGTCATATCCAAGGTAGTCATGTCCTCATCATCCTCCCCTTCTTGAAAATAAAGCCGTCCTCGGCGTTGCTTAATCTGAAATGTGGCTAACAAAAGAGACAAGGTTTACATGTTGTATATGTATATGTCATCCATTTTTACTTCCCTTGATTTTTGCATATATGACACATGAATAGATGAGTAACTTGCATAGTTCATAAAATCTAAAGCCAAAAAATTAGCACAAGAAGTAGAAGGCATGAAAATATTGCAACTCAGTTTGCACATATAAGTGAAGCTCTTATTCATTTCAAAAGATTGACAATGTTCATCATTAAACCATCCCAACATTGGTGAATAAACCTTACTTGCATCAAATTTACATGCTACAACATGCTTAAATAAGCAAACATGCAATAAGTCATTCAACACAGAATCATCACCAAGATTAGAGGTCATATCAAAATGATTAAACATTGGTTCTTTTGCATCAATAGTTAATTTAATGGGTGCACTCAAAATTGTTGGTATTTCAGTTGTTTGATCACATGGCAAAGTCAAATTATCAACGTAGTCCTCTAAAATAGGTGGTGTGATCAAAGTTGATAGAGGCAAAGGTGTCCCGTCTTTCGATGAGATGGTGGATTTCGCTTTGGTGGAAGTCGACTTTGACGATCCGACTACGAACGTGCGAGGACGTCGCGCCTTAGCAATCGCTAAACCAACTCCGAGAGGTTATTGACCATGCCCGAGCACGATCAACCTGACCACGAGGGTCTGTTTCCTGCGAGCAAACGAAGAACAAGCAAGAAACTAAGATTGCAATCTGGATATTGCGAATATAAGATGAAAGCTTTATTGATCAAGGTGGGGTTCTGTGACGCCTTTGTCTGGTCGTTGAACACAAACGAAGTACGCGAAGTTGCAGCTATGGCGAACTTTTAATCTAAACAAAACCCAAAGTCTAAACGATGCCCTAAGGGCTGTATATATGGAGGAAGAGGGGGGGAATTTCGTGGCCCTTGGTGGAGGAGTCCGAAATCAACCCTATCTCTTGTTTCCCCACACATACGGACTCTAAAAATAGCCTATACTTATGTATTTCGAAATTACATGGGCCTGGCCCAATAATAAGGTGACGCAGCACCTAAAATAGCCTCGGGACGAAATTTATGAAGTGGCATCTTGTATATTTCGTCCAAGGCTTCATGCACCCATTATGGTGGCTTCAAAGTCCTGGAATCATCACTTGTAACTCCGTTCTTGTTCCCCTTGCGCATGCCATCATCTCCATGCTTGTTCTTGCTCCAATGTTCATCCTTCTCCAAGGTAGGCCCTTCATTTGTAAGCAAAACAAATGTATCCAATTTAGGCAGCATCATATTCTCATGAACATTAGAATCATTACCAAGAAACGAAAGTACCTGGTAATTTAGTTGGCGTGCACGAGCTCTAGTAATTGGTCCAGTATGTATAGCAGCAGGGGCTGTGGGTGTAACAATTGTATTGATGTCCTCATCAACGTAGAGCAATAAAAACAGCACGTAAATGTTCCAAATGTTCTTCCAAAGATCTGCTATAAATCAATATGTCATCAAAGTAAACTACCACAAATCGTCCAATGAAAGCACGTAAAACTTCGTTCATTAATCTCATGAAAGTACTAGGTGCATTAGTTAACCCAAAAGGCATGACTAACCACTCATATAATCCAAACTTAGTTTTAAATGCTGTTTTCCATTCATCTCCCAATTTCATACGAATTTGATGGTAGCCACTACGCAAATCAACTTTGGAGAATATTGTAGAGCCACTCAATTCATCAAGCATATCATCTAGCCTAGGAATAGGATGACGATAACGAATAGTAATATTATTAATGCCTCTACAATCAACACACATACGTGATGTACCATCCTTTTTCGGCACTAGAATAATAGGAACAGCACAAGGACTAAGGGATTCTCGTATATAACCTTTGTCGAGAAGCTCTTGTACTTGACGCATAATCTCCTTCGTCTCCTCTGGATTGGTACGGTATGGTGCACGGTTTGGCAGTGAAGCACCGGGAATTAAGTCGATCTGATGCTCAATCCCTCGAATAGGCGGTAATCCCGGTGGCACGTCTTGTGGAAAAACGTCAGCGAACTCCTGCAAAATGTTAGTGACAGCAGGAGGCAAAGAGGAAGGCACGTCCTCGAATGAAAATAATGCCTCTTTGCACACAAAAGCATAGCAAACAGATTTGCTGAAATCTAGCTCATCAATATCAGATTTGGTGGCAAATAAACATGCACTTTTCAATTTAATTTCAGAAGCAACACTAGATGGTTTATTATTAGGCTTCATTTGGTGCTCAAATTCTTTTGCCACAATCTGATTTTCACTCTTATTCTTCTCCTGTTGTGCTTTATTAGCTCTATTAATATCATCTTTCAAAATGGAATCAGGGGTCATAGGAAGCAAAGTAATATTTTTATCCTTATGAACAAGAGTATAGTGATTGTTTCTACCATGGTGTACAGAATTTTTATCAAATTGCCATGGTCTACCAAGTAATAAGGAACATGCTTGCATAGGTACCACATCACAATCAACATAATCAGCATATGTAGAGATACTAAAATGCACACGAACAGTACGTGTTACCTTAACCTTGCCGCTGTTGTTGAACCATTGGATGTAGTAAGGATGTGGATGTGGTCTTGTGGTGAGAGAAAGCTTCTCCACCATCTCCATGCTAGCCAAGTTGTTGCAGCTCCCTCCGTCTATGATGACGCGCACAGAACGTTCCTTCACAACTCCCTTGGTATGGAACAAATTGTGCCTCTGATTTTGCTCAGCTTGTGTGACCTGCACACTCAAAACACGTTGAGCAACTAAACATTCATACCTGTCAGCGTCTTCAGGAGCCATGTATTGCGTCTCATGATCAGAATCATCTCCACCATGTTCTTCACGTGTAATAAGAGCCAAAGTCTCCTCATCATAGTCACTAGCAGTGATAGAGGCAAAGGTGTCCCGTCTTTCGATGAGATGGTGGATTTCGCTTTGGTGGAAGTCGACTTTGACGATCCGACTACGAACGTGCGAGGACGTCGCGCCTTAGCAATCGCTAAACCAACTCCGAGAGGTTATTGACCACGCCAGAGCACGATCAACCTGACCACGAGGGTCTGTTTCCTGCGAGCAAACGAAAGAACAAGCAAGAAACTAAGATTGCAATCTGGATATTGCGAATATAAGATGAAAGCTTTATTGATCAAGGTGGGGTTCTGTGACGCCTTTGTCTGGTCGTTGAACACAAACGAAGTACGCGAAGTTGCAGCTATGGCGAACTTTTAATCTAAACAAAACCCAAAGTCTAAACGATGCCCTAAGGGCTGTATATATGGAGGAAGAGGGGGGAATTTCGTGGCCCTTGGTGGAGGGGTCCGAAATCAACCCTATCTCTTGTTTCCCCACACATACGGACTCTAAAAATAGCCTATACTTATGTATTTCGAAATTACATGGGCCTGGCCCAATAATAAGGTGACGCAGCACCTAAAATAGCCTCGGGACGAAATTTAGGAAGTGGCATCTTGTATATTTCGTCCAAGGCTTCATGCACACATTATGGTGGCTTCAAAGTCCTGAAATCATCACTTGTAACTGATGAGGACATGACTATCTTGGATATGACCAAAAATATTGCATATATGCATATTTGTCAGGTGATTTCTAGTGCAAACTATTCAATAATCTATTTATGTTATCCAGAACAAAAATACTTCACACACTTTTGTGTTTTGTCTAATTGCAGGTGTATGGGACATTTGTACAATCCACATATGAAGATAAGAAAGAAAGAGATGTTTATTTGCTGTCCAAAAAGTTCTCTCACGTCACTTTTGGCCCAAGAGAAGATAGAGTCCAAGTCTCTCACGTTCTGGATTCAGATTCGGACTGCACAGACATACCTGACTCAAAACGCACACAAGTTTTTCATACGGACTCCGAATTGGGTGATTCTTTTTTTGTTGGAAACTAGATTTCGTGCACTTTCCAACCCAATTGGAATCACCTTCAAATTCGTCCGGAGCGTTGAGTTGTGGACGAAACAATCTGATGCTGCAGCAGAATCCGAGTCAAACTACAAGTCCAAAGGTGTTACATCACCTCCACTTGGGCCCATTGGCCTTGTACGACCTAGATTTAGTTTTAGGCTGCCTTGGGACGTCCTCCCACCTCCTTGGCCGCCACCCCTTGCTCCTATATAAGTAGATCCATCTAGTAGCTTTTTCTTGGGATTTGTTTAGTTAAAAGTTAGCCATTGCAACTTCGTGTACTTTGTTTGTGTCCAACGACCAGACCAAGACCGTTTACGGATCCCCACCTTTATCAATACTTCATACATATTTGCAATATTCAGATTGCTTTTATCATATTCTTGCTCGTTCTTCGATTGCTTGCAGGAATAGACCTTCGTGGTCAGGTTGATCATGCACCGGCGTGGTTAATAACCTCTCGGAGTTGGTTTAGCGATTGCTAAGGCGCAACGTCGTGCACGTTTGTAGTCGGATCGTCAAAGTCGTCTCCACCAAATCGATAGTTATCATCTCATCGAAAGATCGGGACACCCCGCCTCTATCAGCTGACTCAAAACGCACACAAGTTTTTCATACGGACTCTGAATTGGGTGATTCTTTTTTTGTCGGAAACTAGATTTCGTGCACTTTCCAACCCAATTGGAATCACCTTCAAATTCGTCCGGAGCGTTGAGTTGTGGACGAAACAATCTGATGCTGCAGCAGAATCCCAGTCAAACTACAAGTCCAAAGGTGTTACATCACCTCCACTTGGGCCCATTGGCCTTGTACGACCTAGATTTAGTTTTAGGCTGCCTTGGGACGTCCTCCCACCTCCTTGGCCGCCACCCCTTGCTCCTATATAAGTAGATCCATCTAGTAGCTTTTCCTTGGGATTTGTTTAGTTAAAAGTTAGCCATTGCAACTTCGTGTACTTCGTTTGTGTCCAACGACCAGACCAAGACCGCTTACGGATCCCCACCTTTATCAATACTTCATATATACTCGCAATATTCAGATTGCTTTTATCATATTCTTGCTTGTTCTTCGATTGCTTGCAGGAATAGACCTTCGTGGTCAGGTTGATTGTGCTCCAGCATGGTCAATAACCTCTCGGAGTTGGTTTAGCGATTGCTAAGGCGCAACATCGTGCACGTTTGTAGTCGGATCGTCAAAGTCATCTTCACCAAATCGATAGTTATCATCTCATCGAAAGATCGGGACACCCCGCCTCTATCAAGTGGTATCAGTTTTCAGGTTGCTCGGTGAGAATTTCCAGTTTTCCTAGATTAGATTTATTTTCTTACCTATTGTCCAAGAAAAAGCCACAAAAAAGAGTTAGATCTATTCATCCTTCGTCCAAGCCAGTTTGAGCCTTTGCAATTTTCTTTTCATTGCTTGCATAGTTGAATTATCGGTTGCATCGTCGTGTCGAGTTGCTGGTCTTAGTGTCTAGTTCGTTTAGAGTTTTGAGTTCTGTTCACATTAGTCACACCACTGCTGCATCATTATCTCTTCCGCTGTCCACCACCCATCCATAAATTTCCACCACGTGCTACCCACCATTCATTGTCATAATAATAGTTGAGATCGTTCACATCTTCACTTGATCCAATCTGCATCTTATCTAGTTTGTTTCGGAAAGAGGGAGAAAAAAAGAGAGAAAAAAAACGAGAAAAAAAAGAGAAAAAAGGGAAAAAAAGAAAAAGAGAGAGAAGAAAAAGAAAAAAAAAGCGTGAGAAAAAAAAGAGAGAAGAAAAAAAATTGGATCTATCTAGAATCAATCTCGTACCTGAATTCGGATTGGAATCTGTTTTGCGCACTATTCAGTAAAACAGGTGTATCTTCCTCATACGAAGTCCGTTTTGGCTCCGTGAGTACTCAAATTGAAGCTAGCGACGAGCCGCATCTACATAGTTGCAGAAGCTCGTTCAATATTTGACACCTCAAAATCGGCTTCTAAATAGGTCTTTTTGCCCTCCGAAGTTCATGAACACAGCTTGTTCCAATTTTTCAGGCCAGTTTTAGAATTCTTTGACTCCTCATATCAACTCGGAATTGAGTGATTCTTTTTGCATTGGAAAGCTTGAGTTAATAGCATTATTTGAAAGAATTTATCAGAAAATTGTCTTAAACTTTTCAAGAGGAAAGTTGGAGAGAGAGTTGTTGTATATATCCTGCTTGGCAGTTCTTTTTCATCATTATCTTCACTGCCGTTGTGATATTCACTTATATCTTGCTGTCAAGAGCTACTTAGTATCCTTCATTGATGCTAGTTGTGCTACGCCGTGACCTCATTAGTGTTCTAGGCTCGTGTCTCTAGTACGGTCTAGCCTAGGACCAGCATAGTACCGTCGTTGAGCGTTTATTCAACATTGCATCTTTGAATTGATTATTGCTAATCTTTTGCTACCATATATAGCCAACCCAGCTCCACATATTTCTACACCGTGTATACGTACGCTCCCCTGGCAATCGCTTTACTCAATATTCGGAGTTACTTGACACCGCTGGTTGCCGATCACCGCCTGCTGCATGGTAAGAACTTGTAAGACATTGATATTTGCTTTACTGTGAGCGTTTTATCACCACATCCTAGTAGTTATAGGAACATTATTTTTGGGTTTTGTTTCTTGTTCTACAAATCATGACAGGATCCAGAGTCAATTCATGGGCTTTGTCGATCGAGGGGGACGTGCCACCACCTTTGCAAATACCACAACCGTCACTGGTAGAGGCGAGGGTGTCCCGATCTTTCGATGAGATGGTAACTATCGATTTGGTGGAGACGACTTTGACGATCCGACTACAAACATGCACGACATTGCGCCTTAGCAATCGCTAAACCAATCTCCAGAGGTTATTGACCACGCCGGTGCACGATCAACCTGACCACGAAGGTCTATTCCTGCAAGCAATCAAAGAACGAGCAAGAATATGATAAAAGCAATCTCAATATTGCAAATATATATGAAGTATTGATAAAGGTGGGGATCCGAAAGCGGTCTTGGTCTGGTCGTTGGACACAAACGAAGTACACGAAGTTGCGTTGGCTAACTTTTAACTAAACAAATCCCAAGGAAAAGCTACTAGATGGATCTACTTATATAGGAGCAAGGGGTGGCGGCCAAGGAGGTGGGAGGACGTCCCAAGGCATCCTAAAACTAAATCTAGGTCGTACAAGGCCAATGGGCCCAAGTGGAGGTGATGTAACACCTTTGGACTTGTAGTTTGACTCGGATTCTGCTGCAGCATCAGATTGTTTCGTCCACAACTCAACGCTCCAGACGAATTTGAAGGTGATTCCAATTGGGTTAGAAAGTGCACGAAATCTAGTTTCCAACAAAAAAGAATCACCCAATTCGGAGTCCGTATGAAAAACTTGTGTGCGTTTTGAGTCAGGTATGTCTGTGCAGTCCGAATCTGAATCCAGAACGTGAGAGACTTGGACTCTATCTTCTCTTGGGCCAAAAGTGACGTGAGAGAACTTTTTGGACAGCAAATAAACATCTCTTTCTTCCTTATCTTCATATGTGGATTGTACAAATGTCCCATACACCTGCAATTAGACAAAACACAAAAGTGTGTGAAGTATTTTTGTTCTGGATAACATAAATAGATTATTGAATAGTTTGCACTAGAAATCACCTGACAAATATGCATATATGCAATATTCTTGGTCATATCCAAGGTAGTCATGTCTCATCATCCTCCCCTTCTTGAAAATAAAGCCGTCCTCGGCGTTGCTTAATCTGAAATGTGGCTAACAAAAGAGACAAGGTGTACATGTTGTATATGTATATGTCATCCATTTTTACTTCCCTTGATTTTTGCATATATGACACATGAATAGATGAGTAACTTGCATAGTTCATAAAATCTAAAGCCAAAAAATTAGCACAAGAAGTAGAAGGCATGAAAATATTGCAACTCAGTTTGCACATATAAGTGAAGCTCTTATTCATTTCAAAAGATTGACAATGTTCATCATTAAACCATCCCAACATTGGTGAATAAACCTTACTTGCATCAAATTTACATGCTACAACATGCTTAAGTAAGCAAACATGCAATAAGTCACTCAACACAGAATCATCACCAAGATTAGAGGTCATATCAAAATGATTAAACATTGGTTCTTTTGCATCAATAGTTAATTCAATGGGTGCACTCAAAATTGTTGGTAATTCAGTTGTTTGATCACATGGCAAAGTCAAATTATCAACGTAGTCCTCTAAAATAGGTGGTGTGATCAAAGTAGTGGGTAGCTCATCAGATGGTGCATTCAAATTGACAAGGCATTCATCATTCTCATGTAGAGATGGAAGATCAGTACCTTTGTCATTACCTCTTATGATCAACTCAGATGATGTAGCCACTCTCGGGGGCGATGTGTCACATGGTGGAGGTGTTGTAGTCCTGACAACAACGGATGTGGTTGTCATAGTATGCCTAGTAGTTGAAGGAACAATCATATCAACTCTTGGAATGTGCACCGTGCGCTTGTTCTCCTCGTGGCCAACACGTCGTTTTATTTCCTGTTCAGCTTTGCAAGCAAGATGAAACAAATGGTCCATAGGATAACACTCTTCATGAATTAGTATCTCTTGAATATCACGGTTTAATCCTCCCCAAAATCTATCCATAAAATCATCTTCACTTTCTTCTAAAGAGGAATGCAACAAGGTAGTTTGTAAATCATCATAATATTTTGTTACAGTTTCACTACCTTGTTTTAAGTGTTGCAACTTCTTAATCATGTCGCGAGTATAATAAGCAGGGACGAAAGTATGTCGCATGGAAAGTTTCAAATCATCCCAAGTAGTAGGTATATAATCAGGGTGTAACCGACAATATTCACTCCACCAAACCAAAGCATAACCAGTGAAAGAACCAACCGCAACCTTAACCTTTTTATGTTCATCGAAATTATGGGAAGCAAATATATTTTTTATGTCGAACTCCCATTCAATATATAAAGCAGGTTTAAAACGGCCATTAAATGGTGGTATAGATACATTAACCTGATCATGTGCATTTGGATGTTTGTGCACCTCTCGTGACGGTTGTGGTATTTGCAAAGGTGGTGGCACGTCTCCCGCGATCGACAAAGCCCATGAATTGACTCTGGATCCTGTCATGATTAGTAGAACAAGAAACAAAACCCAAAAATAATGTTTGTATAACTACTAGGATGTGGTGGTAAAACGCTCACAGTAAAGCAAATATCAATGTCTTACAAGTTCTTACCACGCAGCAGGCGGTGATCGGCAACCAGCGGTGTCAAGTAACTCGGAATATTGAGTAAAGCGATTGCCAGGGGAGCGTACGTATACACGGTGTAGAAATATGTGGAGCTGGGTTGGCTATATATGGTAGCAAAAGATTAGCAATAATCAATTCAAAGATGCAATGTTGAATAAACGCTCAACGACGGTACTGTGCTGGTCCTAGGCTAGACCGGACTAGAGACGCGGGCCTAGAACACTAATAAGGTCACGGCATAGCACAACTAGCATCAATGAAGGATACTAAGTAGCTCTTGACAGCAAGATATAAGTGAAGATCACAACGGCAGTGAAGATAATGATGAAAAACAACTGCCAAGCAGGATATACAACAACTCTCTCTCCAACTTTCCTCTTGAAAAGTTTGAGACAATTTTCTGATAAATTCTTTCAAAGAATGCTACTAACTCAAGCTTTCCAATGCAAAAAGAATCACTCAATTCCGAGTTGATATGAGGAGTCAAAGAATTCTAAAACTGGCCTGAAAAATTGGAACAAGCTGTGTTCACGAACTTCGGAGGGCAAAAAGACCTATTTAGAAGCCGATTTTGAGGTGTCAAATATTGAACTAGCTTCTGCAACTATTTAGATGCGGCTCGTCGCTATCTTCAATTGGAGTACTCACGGAGTCAAAACGGACTTCGTATGAGGAAGATACACCTGTTTTACTGAACAGTGCGCAAAACAGATTCCAATTCGAATTCAGGTACGAGATTGATTCTAGATAGATCCAAATTTTTTTTCTTCTCTCTTTTTTTTCTCACGCTTTTTTTTCTTTTTCTTCTCTCTCTTTTTCTTTTTTTTTCCTCTCTTTTTTTTTCTCTATCTTTTTTTTTCTCTTTCCAAGACAAACTAGATAAGATGCAGATTGGATCAGGCGAAGATGTGAATGACCTCAACTATGATTATGACAATGAACAGTGCGTAGCACGTGGTGGAAATTAATGGATGGGATGGTGGACAGCGGAAGGGATAATGATGCAGCGGCGGCGTGACTAATGTGAACAGAACTCGAAACTCTAAAGGAACTAGACACTAAGACCAGCAACTGACACGACGATGCAACCGATAATTCAACTATGCAAGCAATGAATAGAAAATTGCAAAGGCTCAGACTGGCTTGGATAAAAGATGAACAGATCTAACTTTTTTTGTGGCTTTTTCTTGGACAATAGGTAAGAAAATAAATCTAATCTAAGAAAAACTGGAAATTCTCACCGAGCAACCTGAAAACTGATACCACTTGATAGAGGCGAGGGTGTCCCAATCTTTCGATGAGATGATAACTATCGATTTGGTGGAGACGACTTTGACGATCTGACTACAAACGTGCACGACATTGCGCCTTAGCAATCGCTAAACCAATCTCCAGAGGTTATTGACCACGCCGGTGCACGATCAACCTGACCACGAAGGTCTATTCCTGCAAGCAATCGAAGAACGAGCAAGAATATGATAAAAGCAATCTGAATATTGCAAATATATATGAAGTATTGGTAAAGGTGGGGATCCGAAAGCGGTGTTGGTCTGGTCGTTGGACACAAACGAAGTACACGAAGTTGCGTTGGCTAACTTTTAACTAAACAAATCCCAAGGAAAAGCTACTAGATGGATCTACTTATATAGGAGCAAGGGGTGGCGGCCAAGGAGGTGGGAGGACGTCCCAAGGCATCCTGAAACTAAATCTAGGTCGTACAAGGCCAATGGGCCCAAGTGGAGGTGATGTAACACCTTTGGACTTGTAGTTTGACTCGGATTCTGCTGCAGCATCAGATTGTTTCGTCCACAACTCAACGCTCCGGACGAATTTGAAGGTGATTCCAATTGGGTTAGAAAGTGCACGAAATCTAGTTTCCAACAAAAAAAGAATCACCCAATTCGGAGTCCGTATGAAAAACTTGTGTGCGTTTTGAGTCAGGTATATCTGTGCAGTCCGAATCTGAATCCAGAACGTGAGAGACTTGGACTCTATCTTCTCTTGGGCCAAAAGTGACGTGAGAGAACTTTTTGGATAGCAAATAAACATCTCTTTCTTCCTTATCTTCATATGTGGATTGTACAAATGTCTCATACACCTGCAATTAGACAAAACACAAAAGTGTGTGAAGTATTTTTGTTTTGGATAACATAAATAGATTATTGAATAGTTTGCACTAGAAATCACCTGACAAATATGCATATATGCAATATTTTTGGTCATATCCAAGGTAGTCATGTCCTCATCAGTCACGAGAGGTGCACAAACATCCAAGTGCACATGATCAGGTTAATGTAGTTATACCACCATCATTAACCTGATCATTAATGTAGTTATAACTACATTAACCTGATCATGTGCACTTGGATGTTTGTGCACCTCTCGTGACTGATGAGGACATGACTACCTTGGATATGACCAAAAATATTGCATATATGCATATTTGTCAGGTGATTTCTAGTGCAAACTATTCAATAATCTATTTATGTTATCCAGAACAAAAATACTTCACACACTTTTGTGTTTTGTCTAATTGCAGGTGTATGAGACATTTGTACAATCCACATATGAAGATAAGGAAGAAAGAGATGTTTATTTGCTGTCCAAAAAGTTCTCTCACGTCACTTTTGGCCCAAGAGAAGATAGAGTCCAAGTCTCTCACGTTCTGGATTCAGATTCGGACTGCACAGACACAGCTGACTCAAAACGCACACAAGTTTTTCATACGGACTCTGAATTGGGTGATTCTTTTTTTGTTGGAAACTAGATTTCATGCACTTTCCAACCCAATTGAAATCACCTTCAAATTCGTCCGGAGCGTTGAGTTGTGGACGAAAAATCTGATGCTGCAGCAGAATCCGAGTCAAACTACAAGTCCAAAGGTGTTACATCACCTCCACTTGGGCCCATTGGCCTTGTACGACCTAGATTTAGTTTTAGGCTGCCTTGGGACGTCCTCCCACCTCCTTGGCCGCCACCCCTTGCTCCTATATAAGTAGATCCATCTAGTAGCTTTTCCTTGGGATTTGTTTAGTTAAAAGTTAGCCATTGCAACTTCGTGTACTTCGTTTGTGTCCAACGACCAGACCAAGACCGCTTACGGATCCCCACCTTTATCAATACTTCATATATACTCGCAATATTCAGATTGCTTTTATCATATTCTTGCTTGTTCTTCGATTGCTTGCAGGAATAGACCTTCGTGGTCAGGTTGATCGTGCTCCAGCGTGGTCAATAACCTCTCGGAGTTGGTTTAGCGATTGCTAAGGCGCAATGTCGTGCACGTTTGTAGTCGGATCGTCAAAGTCGTCTCCACCAAATCGATAGTTATCATCTCATCGAAAGATCGGGACACCTCCGCCTCTATCATGGACTTTGTTTTAGGTTTACCTCGAACAAAGAAGGGGAGGGATAGCATATTTGTTGTCGTGGATAGATTCTCGAAAATGGCACACTTTATACCATGTCATAAGAGCGATGATGCTATTAATGTTGCTGATTTGTTCTTTCGTGAAATTATTCGCTTGCATGGTGTGCTAAATACTATTGTTTCTGATCGTGATACTAAATTTCTTAGCCACTTTTGGAGATGTTTATGGGCTAAGTTGGGGACTAAACTGCTTTTTAGTACTACTTGTCACCCCCAAACTGATGGACAAACTGAAGTAGTCAATAGAACGTTGTCTACTATGCTTAGGGCTGTTTTGAAGAATAATAAGAAAATGTGGGAGGAATGCTTGCAATCGTTCATTGCATTCTACTACTAAGATGTGCCCTTTTGAAGTTGTGTATGGTTTCCTACCTTGTGCACCTATTGATTTGTTGCCTCTTCCATCTTCGGAGAAGGTTAATTTTGATGCTAAACAACGTGTTGAATTGATTTTAAAAATGCATGAGTTAACTAAGGAAAACATTGAGCGTATGAATGCTAAATATAAACTTGCTGGAGATAAGGGTAGAAAACATGTTGTGTTTGTACCTGGAGATCTTGTTTGGTTACAATTGCGTAAGGATAGATTTCCTGATTTGCGCACATCAAAGCTAATGCCACGTGCTGATGGTCCTTTTAAGGTGTTAGAGAAAATAAATGATAATGCATATAAACTTGAGCTGCCTGCAGATTTTGGGGTTAGTCCCACTTTTAACATTGCAGATTTGAAGCCTTATTTGGGTGAGGAAGATGAGTTTCCGTCGAGGACGACTTCATTTCAAGAAGGGGAGGATGATGAGAACATCAATACCATTGTTACACCCACAGCCCCTACTGCTACATATACGGGACCAATTACTAGAGCTCGCGCATGCCAATTAAATTATCAGGTACTTTCGTTTCTTGGTAATGATTCTAATGTTCATGAGAATATGATGCTGCCTAAATTGGATACATTTGTTTTGCTTACAAATGAAGGGCCTAGCTTGGAGAAGGATGAACATTGGAGCAAGAACAAGCATGGAGATGATGCCATGCGCAAGGGGAACAAGAACGGAGTTACAAGTGATGATTTCAGGACTTTGAAGCCACCATAATGGGTGCATGAAGCCATGGACGAAATATACAAGATGCCACTTCATAAATATCGTCCCGAGGCTATTATAGGTGCCGCGCCACCTTTTTATTGGTCCAGGCCCATGTAATTTCGAAATACATAAGTATAGGCAATTTTTAGAGTCCGTATGTGTGGGGAAACAAGAGATAGGGTTGATTTCGGACCCCTCCACCAAGGGCCACGAAATTCCCCCTCTCTTCCTCCATATATACAGCCCTTAGGGCCCCATTTAGACTTTGGGTTTTGTTTAGATTAAAAGTTCGCCATAGTTGCAACTTCGCGTACTTTGTTTGTGTTCAACGACCAGACAAAGGCGTCACAGAACCCCACCTTGATCAATAAAGCTTTCATATTATATTCGCAATATCCAGATTGCAATCTTAGTTTCTTGCTTGTTCTTCGTTTGCTCGCAGGAGACAGACCCTCGTGGTCAGGTTGATCGTGCTCCGGCGTGGTCAATAACCTCTCGGAGTTGGTTTAGCGATTGCTAAGGCGCGACGTCCTCGCACGTTCGTAGTCGGATCGTCAAAGTCGACTTCCACCAAAGCGATATCCATCATCTCATCGAAAGACGGGACACCTTTGCCTCTATCAACGTCCGATGGATGTCGTTCGGTGACCATGTTGACCATGCCGCGCCGAGAGCACTAGGGCGGTGGACGATGGCGAGGCCTAGGAAGGTGATGAGGACATCAATACAACTGTTACACCCACAGCCCCTGCTGCTATACATACTGGACCAATTACTAGAGCTCGTGCACGCCAACTAAATTACCAGGTACTTTTGTTTCTTGGTAATGATTCTAATGTTCATGAGAATATGATGCTGCCTAAATTGGATACATTTGTTTTGCTTACAAATGAAGGGCCTAGCTTGGAGAAGGATGAACATTGGAGCAAGAACAAGCATGGAGATGATGGCATGCACAAGGGGAACAAGAACGGAGTTACAAGTGATGATTTCAGGACTTTGAAGCCACCAAAATGGGTGCATGAAGCCTTGGACGAAATATACAAGATGCCACTTCATAAATTTCGTCCCGAGGCTATTTTAGGTGCTGCGTCACCTTATTATTGGGCCAGGCCCATGTAATTTCGAAATACATAAGTATAGGCTATTTTTAGAGTCCGTATGTGTGGGGAAACAAGAGATAGGGTTGATTTCGGACCCCTCCACCAAGGGCCACGAAATTCCCCCCTCTTCCTCCATATATATAGCCCTTAGGGCATCTTTAGACTTTGGGTTTTGTTTAGATTAAAAGTTCGCCATAGTTGCAACTTCGCGTACTTCGTTTGTGTTCAACGACCAGACAAAGGCGCCACAGAACCCCACCTTGATCAATAAAGTTTTCATCTTATATTCGCAATATCCAGATTGCAATCTCAGTTTCTTGCTTGTTCTTTGTTTGCTCGCAGGAAACAGACCCTCGTGGTCAGGTTGATCGTGCTCCGGCGTGGTCAATAACCTCTCGGAGTAGGTTTAGCGATTGCTAAGGCGCGACGTCCTCGCACGTTCGTAGTCGGATCATCAAAGTCGACTGCCACCAAAGCGATATCCATCATCTCATCGAAAGACGGGACACCTTTGCCTCTATCAAGTGGTATCAGATTTCCAGGTTGCTCGGTGAGATTTTACAGTTTTTCGTAGTTTAGATCGGGTCTGTTCTTCATACCTACAGTCCACAAAAATCCACAAAAAAAAATTAGGGTTAGTTCATCATATCCGAACCAATCTGAGCCTTTGCATAATCTTTTTAGGGTTTTGCTTTGTTGAATTTGCGGTTGCATCGTCGTTTCTAGTTGCTGGTCTTAGAGTCCAGTCTTTTAGAGTTTCGAGTTCTGGTCATAAGTTGTCACGCCGTCGCCGCACCATCATCATCACCCCTGCCATCTACCACCATCGCTTATCCTCCACCGCTTCGAATCCGTATCCATATACCACCACAGCTGTCATATACCACCACCGCTACCATCTACCACCATATATCCACCACCAATCCGAGTTCTTGTCATATTAGGTTTGTTTTCGAGATCCATCTAGATTCCGATTCGTGTTTCCTTGCCGGAGTAGGTTTCGAAAAAAAAAGAGTCGGGTAGCCACGCTCCGTTTAGGCCCAAAAATTTTCGAAAACGCATTTTTCGAAAAAATTTCTGGCTATCCTATTTTTAGGTGTTTCTGAGTGTTTTGAGACAGGTGCCATTATAGGAAGTTTCTTTTGACCCGTTTCCAGTTTTTGGGTCCGGGCAGTCGAAAAAAAAAATTGTCAAAAAAAAAATTTTGTGCCCATCCTGTCAGTTTGACCTAGGAAGAGTTTTGAGACACTCGCCATTATAGTGATTTTTCGCAAAAAAAAAGCAGCGCAAAAAAAAGAGCGCAAAAAAAAGAGAGCGAAAAGAAAATTTTCAGAGTGTGCTTTTCCCTTGTTTACGTGTCGCGCCGTGATTTTGTTGATTTTCTAGGCTCGCGTCTCTAGCACAGTCTAGCCTAGGACCAACACAGTACCGTCGTTGAGCGTTTATTCAACTTTGCATCTCTGAATTGATTATTGCTGATGAGGACATCAATACAATTGTTACACCCACAGCCCCTGCTGCTATACATACTGGACCAATTACTAGAGCTCGTGCACGCCAACTAAATTACCAGGTACTTTCGTTTCTTGGTAATAATTCTAATGTTCATGAGAATATGATGCTGCCTAAATTGGATACATTTGTTTTGCTTACAAATGAAGGGCCTAGCTGGGAGAAGGATGAACATTGGAGCAAGAACAAGCATGGAGATGATGGCATGCACAAGGGGAACAAGAACGGAGTTACAAGTGATGATTTCAGGACTTTGAAGCCACCATAATGGGTGCATGAAGCCTTGGACGAAATATACAAGATGCCACTTCATAAATTTCGTCCCGAGGCTATTTTAGGTGCTGCGTCACCTTATTATTGGGCCAGGCCCATGTAATTTCGAAATACATAAGTATAGGCTATTTTTAGAGTCCGTATGTGTGGGGAAACAAGAGATAGGGTTGATTTCGGACCCCTCCACCAAGGTCCACGAAATTCCCCCCCTCTTCCTCCATATATACAACCCTTAGGGCATCGTTTAGACTTTGGGTTTTGTTTAGATTAAAAGTTCGCCATAGCTGCAACTTCGCGTACTTCGTTTGTGTTCAACGACCAGACAAAGGCGTCACAGAACCCCACCTTGATCAATAAAGCTTTCATCTTATATTCGCAATATCCAGATTGCAATCTCAGTTTCTTGCTTGTTCTTCGTTTGCTCGCAGGAAACAGACCCTCGTGGTCAGGTTGATCGTGCTCCGGCGTGGTCAATAACCTCTCGGAGTTGGTTTAGCGATTGCTAAGGCGCAACGTCCTCGCACGTTCGTAGTCGAATCGTCAAAGTCGACTTCCACCAAAGCGAAATCCATCATCTCATCGAAAGACGGGACACCTCCGCCTCTATCAAGTGGTATCAGATTTCCAGGTTGCTCGGTGAGATTTTACAGTTTTTTGTAGTTTAGATCGAGTCTGTTCTTCATACCTACAGTCCACGAAAAAGCCACAAAAAAAAATTAGGGTTAGTTCATCATATCCGAACCAATCTGAGCCTTTGCATAATCTTTTTAGGGTTTTGCTTTGTTGAATTTGCGGTTGCATCGTCGTGTCTAGTTGCTGGTCTTAGAGTCTAGTATTTTAGAGTTTCGAGTTCTGGTCATAAGTTGTCACGCCGCCGCCGCACCATCATCATCGCCCCTGCCATCTACCACCACCGCTTATCCGCCACCGCTCCGAATCCGTATCCATATACCACCACCGATCCATATCCATATACTACCACCACTACCACCACCGCTGCCATATACCACCACCATATATCCACCACCAATCCGAGTTCCTTGCTTATTAGGTTTGTTTTCGGGGTCCATCCAGATTCCGAGTCGTGTTTCCTTGCCGGAGTAGGTTTCGGGAAAAAAAAAGAGTCGGGTAGCCACTCTCCGTTTAGGCCCAAAATTTTTCGAAAACGCATTTTTCGAAAAATTTTCTGGCTATCCTATTTTTAGGTGTTTCTGAGTGTTTTGAGACAGGTGCCATTATAGGAAGTTTTTTTTGACCTGTTTCCAGTTTTTGGGTCCGGGCAGTCGAAAAAAAAAATTGGTCGAAAAAAAAATTTCGTGCCCATCCTGTCAGTTTGACCTAGGAAGAGTTTTGAGACACTCGCCATTATAGTGATTTTTCGCAAAAAAAAAGAGCGCAAAAAAAAAGAGCGCAAAAAAAAAAGAGCGAAAAAAAAATTTCAGAGTGTGCTTTTCCCTTGTTTACGTGCCGCGCCGTGATTTTGTTGGTGTTCTAGGCTCGCGTCTCTAGCACAGTCTAGCCTAGGACCAGCACAGTACCGTCGTTGAGCGTTTATTCAACTTTGCATCTCTGAATTGATTATTGCTGACCCTTTTTGCTACCATACTATAAGCCTTCCCAGCTCCACATACATCTACGTCGTGTGTTTGACTCTCCCTGGTAATCGCTCTATCCAAGCTTTGAGAGTTTTTGACTACAACGGTTGCCGATCACCGCCTGCTGCTGGGTAAGAACTGGTAAGAATTTGAGATTTGCTTGACGGATTTGTGATACACCACCACCACTTCTTAGTAGTCTGTAGGATCATATTCTTGTGTGTTTCTATTGCTACTAACCATGCCAGGATCACAAGCCGACGAGATTGACTGGGAGAACTTATCGAACAAGGAGCTTCATGATAAGTTTCAGCAAATGATGACTGAACAGGTACAAGATGTGCTGAACAATTTTGAAGAGGCCATGGAGAAGATCACTGGCCTTGAGAAGACGTTCGAAACAAAGCTCGATAACAGATTTAATGAACTGCTTGCGCGTCTGCCACCACCGGCTGCACCTGTCGCACCTCTGCAACAACAACAACTACGCCCCCTTCCGAATCAGTATGGACGAGCACAACGTGTTCCTATTGTGCCAGGACAAACTTCTGGTGCCGCTGTTACTGCTGTTGGTGCTTCTTTGGCTCCTGCTACTGCTCCTGCTGGTACTCAGGAGGATGATGAGTATGCGGGCGATTATGAGGATGAGGTTGATCAAAATCAGATCTACGAGCAGCCACCAGCACCACCACCAGCAGGTCGACCTCAGGTATATATTCGTAATGGTAGGCCTGCACCACCACCTCAGGTACGAGATGATGTCCATATTCCTAAACTGAAATTGAATATTCCACCATTTGAGGGTAGATATGTTCCTGATATATATCTTACTTGGGAGTTAGAAACTGAACAACGATTTACATGTTTACAATATCCTGAGGAGAGACGAGTTGCTGCTGCTGTTTGTGCTTTCACTAGTTTTGCATGTGTATGGTGGTCTGAACATTGTAGATTATATCCTATTCCAACTACTTGGGCTGCTTTGAAAACTGCTATGCGTACGCGTTGGGTTCCACCATATTATCAACGTGAATTGCTTCAAAAATTGCAGCGTTTAAGACAAGGAAAAAATTATGTAGAAGAATATTATCAGGAATTACAAACTGGCATGATTCGATGTGGTATTGTTGAGGAGAATGAAGCTATGCTTGCACGTTTTCTGGGTGGATTAAATAGAGAGATTCAGACCATTCTAGACTATAAGGAGTATACTAATATCACTCGTTTATTCCATCTTGCTTGTAAAGCTGAACGTGAAGTGCAGGATCGACAAGCATTGGCGCGAACTAACTCTTCTGCAGGCCGACCTTCCTCATGGACGCCGCGTGCATCTTCTACTTCAACTGCACCAGCACCTCAATCAGGTGCCTCCTACAGTCGTGATACAAGAAAACAGGAACAACCACCATTATCTGCCAAGAGCGCACCTGCGGGGCCTGCACAGCGTTCTTCTTCTTCCATGGCATCAACAGGGCACACAAGTGATATTATTTGTCGTCGTTGTAAGGGAGGAGGTCATTATGCGAGGGAATGCAAATCTCCGCGTGTGATGATTGCTACCGCGGATGGTGGATATGAGTCCGCTAGTGACTATGATGAGGAGACATTGGCTCTTATTACACGTGAAGAACATGGTGGAGATGATTCTGATCATGAAACGCAATACATGGCTCCTGAAGACGCTGACAGGTATGAATGTTTAGTTGCTCAACGTGTTTTGAGTGTGCAGGTCACACAAGCTGAGCAAAATCAGAGGCACAATTTGTTCCATACCAAGGGAGTTGTGAAGGAACGTTCTGTGCGCGTCATAATAGACGGAGGGAGCTGCAACAACTTGGCTAGCATGGAAATGGTGGAGAAGCTTTCTCTCACCACAAGACCACATCCACATCCTTACTACATCCAATGGTTCAACAACAGCGGCAAGGTTAAGGTAACACGTACTGTTCGTGTGCATTTTAGTATCTCTACATATGCTGATTATGTTGATTGTGATGTGGTACCTATGCAAGCATGTTCCTTATTACTTGGTAGACCATGGCAATTTGATAAAAATTCTGTACACCATGGTAGAAACAATCACTATACTCTTGTTCATAAGGATAAAAATATTACTTTGCTTCCTATGACTCCTGATTCCATTTTGAAAGATGATACTAATAGAGCTAATAAAGCAAAACAGGAGACGAATAAGAGTGAAAATCAGATTGTGGCAAAAGAATTTGAGCAACAAATGAAGCCTAATAATAAACCATCTAGTGTTGCTTCAGAAATTAAATTGAAAAGTGCATGTTTATTTGCCACCAAATCTGATATTGATGAGCTAGATTTCAGCAAATCTGTTTGCTATGCTTTTGTGTGCAAAGAGGCTGATAGAGGCAAAGGTGTCCCGTCTTTCGATGAGATGGTGGATTTCGCTTTGGTGGAAGTCGACTTTGACGATCCGACTACGAACGTGCGAGGACGTCGCGCCTTAGCAATCGCTAAACCAACTCCGAGAGGTTATTGACCACGCCGGAGCACGATCAACCTGACCACGAGGGTCTGTTTCCTGCGAGCAAACGAAGAACAAGCAAGAAACTAAGATTGCAATCTGGATATTGCGAATATAAGATGAAAGCTTTATTGATCAAGGTGGGGTTCTGTGACGCCTTTGTCTGGTCGTTGAACACAAACGAAGTACGCGAAGTTGCAGCTATGGCGAACTTTTAATCTAAACAAAACCCAAAGTCTAAACGATGCCCTAAGGGCTGTATATATGGAGGAAGAGGGGGGAATTTCGTGGCCCTTGGTGGAGGGGTCCGAAATCAACCCAATCTCTTGTTTCCCCACACATACGGACTCTAAAAATAGCCTATACTTATGTATTTCGAAATTACATGGGCCTGGCCCAGTAATAAGGTGACGCAGCACCTAAAATAGCCTCGGGACGAAATTTATGAAGTGGCATCTTGTATATTTCGTCCAAGGCTTCATGCACCCATTATGGTGGCTTCAAAGTCCTGAAATCATCACTTGTAACTCCGTTCTTGTTCCCCTTGCGCATGCCATCATCTCCATGCTTGTTCTTGCTCCAATGTTCATCCTTCTCCAAGCTAGGCCCTTCATTTGTAAGCAAAACAAATGTATCCAATTTAGGCAGCATCATATTCTCATGAACATTAGAATCATTACCAAGAAACGAAAGTACCTGGTAATTTAGTTGGCGTGCACGAGCTCTAGTAATTGGTCCAGTATGTATAGCAGCAGGGGCTGTGGGTGTAACAATTGTATTGATGTCCTCATCATCCTCCCCTTCTTGAGATGAAGTCGTCCTCGACGGAAGTTCATCTTCCTCACCCAAATAAGGCTTCAAATTTGCAATGTTAAAAGTGGGACTAACCCCAAAATCTGCAGGCAGCTCAAGTTTATATGCATTATCATTTATTTTCTCTAACACCTTAAAGGGACCATCAGCACGTGGCATTAACTTTGATTTGCGCAAATCAGGAAATCTATCCTTACGCAAATGTAACCAAACAAGATCTCCAGGTGCAAACACAACATGTTTTCTACCCTTATCTCCAGCAAGTTTATATTTAGCATTCATGCGCTCAATGTTTTCCTTAGTTAACTCATGCATTTTTAAAATCAATTCAGCGCGTTGTTTAGCATCAAAATTAACCTTCTCCGAAGATGGAAGAGGCAACAAATCAATAGGTGCACGAGGTAGGAAACCATACACAACTTCAAAAGGGCACATCTTAGTAGTAGAATGCAATGAACGATTATAAGCAAATTCAATATGAGGCAAGCATTCCTCCCACATTTTCTTATTATTCTTCAAAACAGCCCTAAGCATAGTAGACAACGTTCTATTGACTACTTCAGTTTGTCCATCAGTTTGGGGGTGACAAGTAGTACTAAAAAGCAGCTTAGTCCCCAACTTAGCCCATAAACATCTCCAAAAGTGGCTAAGAAATTTAGTATCACGATCTGAAACAATAGTATTTGGCACACCATGCAAGCGAATAATTTCACGAAAGAACAAATCAGCAACATTAACAGCATCATCGCTTTTATGACATGGTATAAAGTGTGCCATTTTCGAGAATCTATCCACGACAACAAATATGCTATCCCTCCCCTTCTTTGTTCGAGGTAAACCTAAAACAAAGTGATAGAGGCAAAGGTGTCCCGTCTTTCGATGAGATGATGGATATCGCTTTGGTGGAAGTCGACTTTGACGATCCGACTACGAACGTGCGAGGACGTCGCGCCTTAGCAATCGCTAAACCAACTCCGAGAGGTTATTGACCACGCCGGAGCACGATCAACCTGACCACGAGGGTCTGTTTCCTGCGAGCAAACGAAGAACAAGCAAGAAACTAAGATTGCAATCTGGATATTGCGAATATAAGATGAAAGCTTTATTGATGAAGGTGGGGTTCTGTGACGCCTTTGTCTGGTCGTTGAACACAAACGAAGTACGCGAAGTTGCAGCTATGGCGAACTTTTAATCTAAACAAAACCCAAAGTCTAAACGATGCCCTAAGGGCTGTATATATGGAGGAAGAGGGGGGGAATTTCGTGGCCCTTGGTGGAGGGGTCCGAAATCAACCCTATCTCTTGTTTCCCCACACATACGGACTCTAAAAATAGCCTATACTTATGTATTTCGAAATTACATGGGCCTGGCCCAATAATAAGGTGACGCGGCACCTAAAATAGCCTCGGGACGAAATTTATGAAGTGGCGTCTTGTATATTTCGTCCAAGGCTTCATGCACCCATTATGGTGGCTTCAAAGTCCTGAAATCATCACTTGTAACTCCGTTCTTGTTTCCCTTGCGCATGCCATCATCTCCATGCTTGTTCTTGCTCCAATGTTCATCCTTCTCCAAGCTAGGCCCTTCATTTGTAAGCAAAACAAATGTATCCAATTTAGGCAGCATCATATTCTCATGAACATTAGAATCATTACCAAGAAACGAAAGTACCTGGTAATTTAGTTGGCGTGCACGAGCTCTAGTAATTGGTCCAGTATGTATAGCAGCAGGGGCTGTGGGTGTAACAATTGTATTGATGTCCTCATCAGATATGCTTGATGAATTGAGTGGCTCTACAATATTCTCCAAAGTTGATTTGCGTAGTGGCTACCATCAAATTCGTATGAAATTGGGAGATGAATGGAAAACAACATTTAAAACTAAGTTTGGATTATATGAGTGGTTAGTCATGCCTTTTGGGTTAACTAATGCACCTAGTACTTTCATGAGATTAATGAACGAAGTTTTACGTGCTTTCATTGGACGATTTGTGGTAGTTTACTTTGATGACATATTGATTTATAGCAGATCTTTGGAAGAACATTTGGAACATTTACGTGCTGTTTTTATTGCTCTACGTGATGCACGTTTGTTTGGTAACCTTGGGAAGTGCACCTTTTGCACCGACCGAGTATCTTTTCTTGGCTATGTTGTTACTCCACAGGGAATTGAAGTTGATAAAGCCAAGATTGAAGCTATTGAGAGTTGGCCGCAGCCCAAAACGGTCACACAAGTGAGGAGTTTTCTTGGCCTCGCTGGATTCTATAGGCGTTTTGTGAGAGATTTCAGCACCATTGCTGCACCTCTCAATGAGCTTACAAAGAAAGATGTGCCTTTCCTTTGGGGTACTGCACAGGAAGAAGCCTTCACGGTATTGAAAGATAAGTTGACACATGCTCCTTTACTCCAACTTCCTGATTTTAATAAGACTTTTGAGCTTGAATGTGATGCTAGTGGAATTGGATTAGGAGGTGTGTTATTACAAGATGGCAAACCTGTTACATACTTTTCTGAAAAATTGAGTGGGCCTAGCTTGAATTATTCTACTTATGATAAAGAATTATATACTCTTGTTCGGACTTTAGAAACATGGCAACATTACTTATGGCCCAAAGAATTTGTTATACATTCTGATCATGAATCTTTGAAACATATTAAAAGTCAAGCTAAACTGAATCGTAGACATGCTAAATGGGTTGAATTCATTGAGACTTTCCCTTATGTCATTAAACACAAGAAGGGAAAAGAAAATGTTATTGCTGATGCATTGTCTCGTCGCTATACTATGCTTTCACAACTTGACTTCAAAATATTTGGTTTGGAGACCATCAAAGATCAATATGTGCATGATGCTGATTTTAAAGATGTAATGCAGAATTGTAAAGAAGGAAGAATGTGGAACAAGTTTGTTGTTAACGATGGATTTGTGTTTCGTGCTAACAAGCTATGCATTCCAGCTAGCTCCGTTCGTCTTTTGTTGTTGCAGGAGGAGCATGGAGGAGGATTAATGGGACACTTTGGCGTGAAGAAGACGGAGGACGTACTTGCTACACATTTCTTTTGGCCAAAGATGAGACGGGATGTTGAGCGTTTTATTGCTCGCTGCACTACATGTCAAAAAGCTAAGTCACGACTCAATCCTCATGGTTTATATATGCCTTTGCCTGTACCTAGTGTTCCTTGGGAGGATATATCTATGGACTTTGTTTTAGGTTTACCTCGAACAAAGAAGGGGAGGGATAGCATATTTGTTGTCGTGGATAGATTCTCGAAAATGGCACACTTTATACCATGTCATAAAAGCGATGATGCTGTTAATGTTGCTGATTTGTTCTTTCGTGAAATTATTCGCTTGCATGGTGTGCCAAATACTATTGTTTGAGATCGTGATACTAAATTTCTTAGCCACTTTTGGAGATGTTTATGGGCTAAGTTGGGGACTAAACTGCTTTTTAGTACTACTTGTCACCCCCAAACTGATGGACAAACTGAAGTAGTCAATAGAACGTTGTCTACTATGCTTAGGGCTGTTTTGAAGAATAATAAGAAAATGTGGGAGGAATGCTTGCCTCATATTGAATTTGCTTATAATCGTTCATTGCATTCTACTACTAAGATGTGCCCTTTTGAAGTTGTGTATGGTTTCCTACCTCGTGCACCTATTGATTTGTTGCCTCTTCCATCTTCGGAGAAGGTTAATTTTGATGCTAAACAACGCGCTGAATTGATTTTAAAAATGCATGAGTTAACTAAGGAAAACATTGAGCGCATGAATGCTAAATATAAACTTGCTGGAGATAAGGGTAGAAAACATGTTGTGTTTGCACCTGGAGATCTTGTTTGGTTACATTTGCGTAAGGATAGATTTCCTGATTTGCGCAAATCAAAGTTAATGCCACGTGCTGATGGTCCCTTTAAGGTGTTAGAGAAAATAAATGATAATGCATATAAACTTGAGCTGCCTGCAGATTTTGGGGTTAGTCCCACTTTTAACATTGCAAATTTGAAGCCTTATTTGGGTGAGGAAGATGAACTTCCGTCGAGGACGACTTCATCTCAAGAAGGGGAGGATGATGAGGACATCAATACAATTGTTACACCCACAGCCCCTGCTGCTATACATACTGGACCAATTACTAGAGCTCGTGCACGCCAACTAAATTACCAGGTACTTTCGTTTCTTGGTAATGATTCTAATGTTCATGAGAATATGATGCTGCCTAAATTGGATACATTTGTTTTGCTTACAAATGAAGGGCCTAGCTTGGAGAAGGATGAACATTGGAGCAAGAACAAGCATGGAGATGATGGCATGCGCAAGGGGAACAAGAACGGAGTTACAAGTGATGATTTCAGGACTTTGAAGCCACCATAATGGGTGCATGAAGCCTTGGACGAAATATACAAGATGCCACTTCATAAATTTCGTCCCGAGGCTATTTTAGGTGCTGCGTCACCTTATTATTGGGCCAGGCCCATGTAATTTCGAACTACATAAGTATAGGCTATTTTTAGAGTCCGTATGTGTGGGGAAACAAGAGATAGGGTTGATTTCGGACCCCTCCACCAAGGGCCACGAAATTCCCCACTCTTCCTCCATATATACAGCCCTTAGGGCATCGTTTAGACTTTGGGTTTTGTTTAGATTAAAAGTTCGCCATAGCTGCAACTTCGCGTACTTCGTTTGTGTTCAACGACCAGACAAAGGCGTCACAGAACCCCACCTTGATCAATAAAGCTTTCATCTTATATTCGCAATATCCAGATTGCAATCTCAGTTTCTTGCTTGTTCTTCGTTTGCTCGCAGGAAACAGACCCTCGTGGTCAGGTTGATCGTGCTCCGGCGTGGTCAATAACCTCTCGGAGTTGGTTTAGCGATTGCTAAGGCGCGACGTCCTCGCACGTTCGTAGTCGAATCGTCAAAGTCGACTTCCACCAAAGCGAAATCCATCATCTCATCGAAAGACGGGACACCTCCGCCTCTATCAATTGCTGACCCTTTTTGCTACCATACTATAAGCCTTCCCAGCTCCACATACATCTACGTCGTGTGTTTGACTCTCCCTGGTAATCGCTCTATCCAAGTTTTGAGAGTTTTTGACTACAACGGTTGCCGATCACCGCCTGCTGCTGGGTAAGAACTGGTAAGAATTTGAGATTTGCTTGACGGATTTGTGATACACCACCACCACTTCTTAGTAGTCTGTAGGATCATATTCTTGTGTGTTTCTATTGCTGCTAACCATGCCAGGATCACAAGCCGACGAGATTGACTGGGAGAACTTATCGAACAAGGAGCTTCATGATAAGTTTCAGCAAATGATGACTGAACAGGTACAAGATGTGCTGAACAATTTTGAAGAGGCCATGGAGAAGATCACTGGCCTTGAGAAGACGTTCGAAACAAAGCTCGATAACAGATTTAATGAACTGCTTGCGCGTCTTCCACCACCGGCTGCACCTGTCGCACCTCTGCAACAACAACAACTACGCCCCCTTCCGAATCAGTATGGACGAGCACAGCGTGTTCCTATTGAGCCAGGACAAAATTCTGGTGCCGCTGCTACTGCTGTTGGTGCTTCTTTGGCTCCTGCTATTGCTGCTGCTGGTACCCAGGAGGATGATGAGTATGCGGGCGATTATGAGGATGAGGTTGATCAAAATCAGCACTACGTGCAGCCACCTGCACCACCACCAACAGGTCGACCTCAGGTATATATTCGTAATGGTAGGCCTGCACCACCACCTCAGGTACGAGATGATGTCCATATTCCTAAACTGAAATTGAATATTCCACCATTTGAGGGTAGATATGTTCCTGATATATATCTTACTTCAGAGTTAGAAACTGAACAACGATTTACATGTTTACAATATCCTGAGGAGAGACGAGTTGCTGCTGCTGTTTGTGCTTTCACTAGTTTTGCATGTGTATGGTGGTCTGAACATTGTAGACTATATCCTATTCCAACTACTTGGGCTGCTTTGAAAACTGCTATGCGTACTCGTTGGGTTCCACCATATTATCAACGTGAATTGCTTCAAAAATTACAGTGCTTAAGACAAGGAAAAAATTCTGTAGAAGAATATTATCAGGAATTACAAACTGGCATGATTAGATGTGGTATTGTTGAGGAGAATGAAGCTATGCTTGCACATTTTCTGGGTGGATTAAATAGAGAGATTCAGACCATTCTAGACTATAAGGAGTATACTAATATCACTCGTTTATTCCATCTTGCTTGTAAAGCTGAACGTGAAGTGCAGGATCGACAAGCATTGGCGCGAACTAACTTTTCTGCAGGCCGACCTTCATCATGGACACCGCGTGCATCTTCTACTTAAACTGCACGACCACCTCAATCAGGTGCCTCCTACAGCCGTGATACAAGAAAACAGGAACAACCACCATTATCTGCCAAGAGCGCACCTGCCGGGCCTGCACAGAGTTCTTCTTCTTCCAGGGCATCAACAGGGCACACAAGTGATATTATTTGTCGTCGTTGTAAGGGAGGAGGACATT
Organism: Triticum aestivum; assembly: GCF_018294505.1. Lineage (NCBI taxonomy): Eukaryota > Viridiplantae > Streptophyta > Magnoliopsida > Poales > Poaceae > Triticum > Triticum aestivum. The sequence goes on along the minus strand of NW_025228258.1, from coordinate 38,709 downwards.
ATGCGAGAGAATGCAAATCTCCGCGTGTGATGATTGCTACCGCGGATGGTGGATATGAGTCCGCTAGTGACTATGATGAGGAGACTTTGGCTCTTATTACACGTGAAGAACATGGTGGAGATGATTCTGATCATGAGACGCAATACATGGCTCCTGAAGACGCTGACAGGTATGAATGCTTAGTTGCTCAACGTGTTTTGAGTGTGCAGGTCACACAAGCTGAGCAAAATCAGAGGCACAATTTGTTCCATACCAAGGGAGTTGTGAAGGAACGTTCTGTGCGCGTCATCATAGACGGAGGGAGCTGCAACAACTTGGCTAGCATGGAGATGGTGGAGAAGCTTTCTCTCACCACAAGACCACATCCACATCCTTACTACATCCAATGGTTCAACAACAGCGGCAAGGTTAAGGTAACACGTACTGTTCGTGTGCATTTTAGTATCTCTACATATGCTGATTATGTTGATTGTGATGTGGTACCTATGCAAGCATGTTCTTTATTACTTGGTAGACCATGGCAATTTGATAAAAATTCTGTACACCATGGTAGAAACAATCACTATACTCTTGTTCATAAGGATAAAAATATTACTTTGCTTCCTATGACTCCTGATTCCATTTTGAAAGATGATATTAATAGAGCTAATAAAGCAAAACAGGAGACGAATAAGAGTGAAAATCAGATTGTGGCAAAAGAATTTGAGCAACAAATGAAGCCTAATAATAAACCATCTAGTGTTGCTTCTGAAATTAAATTGAAAAGTGCATGTTTATTTGCCACCAAATCTGATATTGATGAGCTAGATTTCAGCAAATCTGTTCGCTATGCTTTTGTGTGCAAAGAGGCATTATTTTCATTCGAGGACGTGCCTTCCTCTTTGCCTCCTGCTGTCACTAACATTTTGCAGGAGTTCGCTGACGTCTTTCCACAAGACGTGCCACCGGGATTACCGCCTATTCGAGGGATTGAGCATCAGATTGACTTAATTCCCGGTGCTTCGCTGCCAAACCATGCACCATACCGTACCAATCCAGAGGAGACGAAGGAGATTATGCGTCAAGTACAAGAGCTTCTCGACAAAGGTTATATACGCGAATCCCTTAGTCCTTGTGCTGTTCCTATTATTCTAGTGCCGAAAAAGGATGGTACATCACGTATGTGTGTTGATTGTAGAGGCATTAATAATATTACTATTCGTTATCGTCATCCTATTCCTAGGCTAGATGATATGCTTGATGAATTGAGTGGCTCTACAATATTCTCCAAAGTTGATTTGCGTAGTGGCTACCATCAAATTCGTATGAAATTGGGAGATGAATTGAAAACAGCATTTAAAACTAAGTTTGGATTATATGAGTGGTTAGTCATGCCTTTTGGGTTAACTAATGCACCTAGTACTTTCATGAGATTAATGAACGAAGTTTTACGTGCTTTCATTGGACGATTTGTGGTAGTTTACTTTGATGACATATTGATTTATAGCAGATCTTTGGAAGAACATTTGGAACATTTACGTGCTGTTTTTATTGCTCTACGTGATGCACATTTCTTTGGTAACCTTGGGAAGTGCACCTTTTGCACCGACCGAGTATCTTTTCTTGGCTATGTTGTTACTCCACAGGGAATTGAAGTTGATAAAGCCAAGATTGAAGCTATTGAGAGTTGGCCGCAACCCAAAACGGTCACACAAGTGAGGAGTTTTCTTGGCCTCGCTGGATTCTATAGGCGTTTTGTGAGAGATTTCAGCACCATTGCTGCACCTCTCAATGAGCTTACAAAGAAAGATGTGCCTTTTCTTTGGGGTACCGCACAGGAAGAAGCCTTCTCGGTATTGAAAGATAAGTTGACACATGCTCCTTTACTCCAACTTCCTGATTTTAATAAGACTTTTGAGCTTGAATGTGATTCTAGTGGAATTGGATTAGGCGGTGTGTTATTACAAGATGGCAAACCTGTTGCATACTTTTCTGAAAAATTGAGTGGGCCTAGTCTAAATTATTCTACTTATGATAAAGAATTATATGCTCTTGTTCGGACTTTAGAAACATGGCAACATTATTTATGGCCCAAAGAATTTGTTATACATTCTGATCATGAATCTTTGAAACATATTAAAAGTCAAGCTAAACTGAATCGTAGACATGCTAAATGGGTTGAATTCATTGAGACTTTTCCTTATGTCATTAAACACAAGAAGGGAAAAGAAAATGTTATTGCTGATGCATTGTCTCGCCGCTATACTATGCTTTCACAACTTGACTTCAAAATATTTGGTTTGGAGACGATCAAAGATCAATATGTGCATGATGCTGATTTTAAAGATGTAATGCAGAATTGTAAAGAAGGAAGAATGTGGAACAAGTTCGTCGTTAACGATGGATTTGTGTTTCGTGCTAACAAGCTATGCATTCCAGCTAGCTCCGTTCGTCTTTTGTTGTTACAGGAGGCGCATGGAGGAGGATTAATGGGACACTTTGGCGTGAAGAAGACGGAGGACGTACTTGCTACACATTTCTTTTGGCCAAAGATGAGACGGGATGTTGAGCGTTTTATTGCTCGCTGCACTACATGTCAAAAAGCTAAGTCACGACTCAATCCTCATGGTTTATATATGCCTTTGCCTGTACCTAGTGTTCCTTGGGAGGATATATCTATGGACTTTGTTTTAGGTTTACCTCGATCAAAGAAGGGGAGGGATAGCATATTTGTTGTCGTGGATAGATTCTCGAAAATGGCACACTTTATACCATGTCATAAAAGCGATGATGCTGTTAATGTTGCTGATTTGTTCTTTCGTGAAATTATTCGCTTGCATGGTGTGCCAAATACTATTGTTTCAGATCGTGATACTAAATTTCTTAGCCACTTTTGGAGATGTTTATGGGCTAAGTTGGGGACTAAACTGCTCTTTAGTACTACTTGTCACCCCCAAACTGATGGACAAACTGAAGTAGTCAATAGAACGTTGTCTACTATGCTTAGGGCTGTTTTGAAGAATAATAAGAAAATGTGGGAGGAATGCTTGCCTCATATTGAATTTGCTTATAATCGTTCATTGCATTCTACTACTAAGATGTGCCCTTTTGAAGTTGTGTATGGTTTCCTACCTCATGCACCTATTGATTTGTTGCCTCTTCCATCTTCGGAGAAGGTTAATTTTGATGCTAAACAACATGCTGAATTGATTTTAAAAATGCATGAGTTAACTAAGGAAAACATTGAGCGCATGAATGCTAAATATAAACTTGCTGGAGATAAGGGTAGAAAACATGTTGTGTTTGCACCTGGAGATCTTGTTTGGTTACATTTGCGTAAGGATAGGTTTCCTGATTTGCGCAAATCAAAGTTAATGCCACGTGCTGATGGTCCCTTTAAGGTGTTAGAGAAAATAAATGATAATGCATATAAACTTGAGCTGCCTGCAGATTTTGGGGTTAGTCCCACTTTTAACATTGCAGATTTGAAGCCTTATTTGGGTGAGGAAGATGAACTTCCGTCGAGGACGACTTCATTTCAAGAAGGGGAGGATGATGAGGACATCAATACAATTGTTACACCCACAGCCCCTGCTGCTATACATACTGGACCAATTACTAGAGCTCGTGCACGCCAACTAAATTACTAGGTACTTTCGTTTCTTGGTAATGATTTTAATGTTCATGAGAATATGATGCTGCCTAAATTGGATACATTTGTTTTGCTTACAAATGAAGGGCCTAGCTTGGAGAAGGATGAACATTGGAGCAAGAACAAGCATGGAGATGATGGCATGCGCAAGGGGAACAAGAACGGAGTTACAAGTGATGATTTCAGGACTTTGAAGCCACCATAATGGGTGCATGAAGCCTTGGACGAAATATACAAGATGCCACTTCATAAATTTCGTCCCGAGGCTATTTTAGGTGCTGCGTCACCTTATTATTGGGCCAGGCCCATGTAATTTCGAAATACATAAGTATAGGCTATTTTTGGAGTCCGTATGTGTGGGGAAACAAGAGATAGGGTTGATTTCGGACCCCTCCACCAAGGGCCACGAAATTCCCCCCCTCTTCCTCCATATATACAGCCCTTAGGGCATCGTTTAGACTTTGGGTTTTGTTTAGATTAAAAGTTCGCCATAGCTGCAACTTCGCGTACTTCGTTTGTGTTCAACGACCAGACAAAGGCGTCACAGAACCCCACCTTGATCAATAAAGCTTTCATCTTATATTCGCAATATCCAGATTGCAATCTTAGTTTCTTGCTTGTTCTTCGTTTGCTCGCAGGAAACAGACCTTCGTGGTCAGGTTGATCGTGCTCCGGCGTGGTCAATAACCTCTCGGAGTTGGTTTAGCGATTGCTAAGGCGCGACGTCCTCGCACGTTCGTAGTCGGATCGTCAAAGTCGACTTCCACCAAAGCGAAATCCACCATCTCATCGAAAGACGGGACACCTTTGCCTCTATCAACGTGTTTTGAGTCTGCAGGTCACACAAGCTGAGCAAAATCAGAGGCACAATTTGTTCCATACCAAGGGAGTTGTGAAGGAACGTTCTGTGCGCGTCATCATAGACGGAGGGAGCTGCAACAACTTGGCTAGCATGGAGATGGTGGAGAAGCTTTCTCTCACCACAAGACCACATCCACATCCTTACTACATCCAATGGTTCAACAACAGCGGCAAGGTTAAGGTAACACGTACTGTTCGTGTGCATTTTAGTATCTCTACATATGCTGATTATGTTGATTGTGATGTGGTACCTATGCAAGCATGTTCCTTATTACTTGGTAGACCATGGCAATTTGATAAAAATTCTGTACACCATGGTAGAAACAATCACTATACTCTTGTTCATAAGGATAAAAATATTACTTTGCTTCCTATGACTCCTGATTCAATTTTGAAAGATGATATTAATAGAGCTAATAAAGCACAACAGGAGAAGAATAAGAGTGAAAATCAGATTGTGGCAAAAGAATTTGAGCAACAAATGAAGCCTAATAATAAACCATCTAGTGTTGCTTCTGAAATTAAATTGAAAAGTGCATGTTTATTTGCCACCAAATCTGATATTGATGAGCTAGATTTCAGCAAATCTGTTTGCTATGCTTTTGTGTGCAAAGAGGCATTATTTTCATTCGAGGACGTGCCTTCCTCTTTGCCTCCTGCTGTCACTAACATTTTGCAGGAGTTCGCTGACGTTTTTCCACAAGACGTGCCACCGGGATTACCGCCTATTCGAGGGATTGAGCATCAGATTGACTTAATTCCCGGTGCTTCACTGCCAAACCGTGCACCATACCGTACCAATCCAGAGGAGACTAAGGAGATTATGCGTCAAGTACAAGAGCTTCTCGACAAAGGTTATATACGCGAATCCCTGATGAGGACATCAATACAATTGTTACACCCACAGCCCCTGCTGCTATACATACTGGACCAATTACTAGAGCTCGTGCACGCCAACTAAATTACCAGGTACTTTCGTTTCTTGGTAATGATTCTAATGTTCATGAGAATATGATGCTGCCTAAATTGGATACATTTGTTTTGCTTACAAATGAAGGGCCTAGCTTGGAGAAGGATGAACATTGGAGCAAGAACAAGCATGGAGATGATGGCATGCGCAAGGGGAACAAGAACGGAGTTACAAGTGATGATTTCAGGACTTTGAAGCCACCATAATGGGTGCATGAAGCCTTGGACGAAATATACAAGATGCCACTTCATAAATTTCGTCCCGAGGCTATTTTAGGTGCTGCGTCACCTTATTATTGGGCCAGGCCCATGTAATTTCGAAATACATAAGTATAGGCTATTTTTAGAGTCCGTATGTGTGGGGAAACAAGAGATAGGGTTGATTTCGGACTCCTCCACCAAGGGCCACGAAATTCCCCCCCTCTTCCTCCATATATACAGCCCTTAGGGCATCGTTTAGACTTTGGGATTTGTTTAGTTAAAAGTTAGCCATTGCAACTTCGTGTACTTCGTTTGTGTCCAACGACCAGACCAAGACCGCTTCCGGATCCCCACCATTATCAATACTTCATATATATTTGCAATATTCAGATTGCTTTATCATATTCTTGCTCGTTCTTCGATTGCTTGCAGGAATAGACCTTCGTGGTCAGGCTGACCGTGCTTCCAGCATCGTCAGTAACCTCAGGAGATCGGTTTAGCGATTGCTAAGGTGCAACGTCGTGCACATTTGTAGTCGGATCGTGAAAGTCGTCTCCATCAAATCGATAGTTATCATCTCATCGAAAGATCGGGACCCTCGTCTCTATCAAGTAGTACTTGACGCATAATCTCCTTCGTCTCCTCTGGATTGGTACGGTATGGTGCACGGTTTGGCAGTGAAGCACCGGGAATTAAGTCAATTTGATGCTCAATCCCTCGAATAGGCGGTAATCCCGGTGGCACGTCTTGTGGAAAGACGTCAGCGAACTCCTGCAAAATGTTAGTGACAGCAGGAGGCAAAGAGGAAGGCACGTCCTCGAATGAAAATAATGCCTCTTTGCACACAAAAGCATAGCAAACAGATTTGCTGAAATCTAGCTCATCAATATCAGATTTGGTGGCAAATAAACATGCACTTTTCAATTTAATTTCAGAAGCAACACTAGATGGTTTATTATTAGGCTTCATTTGTTGCTCAAATTCTTTTGCCACAATCTGATTTTCACTCTTATTCTTCTCCTGTTGTGCTTTATTAGCTCTATTAATATCATCTTTCAAAATTGAATCAGGAGTCATAGGAAGCAAAGTAATATTTTTATCCTTATGAACAAGAGTATAGTGATTGTTTCTACCATGGTGTACAGAATTTTTATCAAATTGCCATGGTCTACCAAGTAATAAGGAACATGCTTGCATAGGTACCACATCACAATCAACATAATCAGCATATGTAGAGATACTAAAATGCACACGAACAGTACGTGTTACCTTAACCTTGCCGCTGTTGTTGAACCATTGGATGTAGTAAGGATGTGGATGTGGTCTTGTGGTGAGAGAAAGCTTCTCCACCATCTCCATGCTAGCCAAGTTGTTGCAGCTCCCTCCGTCTATGATGACGCGCACAGAACGTTCCTTCACAACTCCCTTGGTATGGAACAAATTGTGCCTCTCATTTTGCTCAGCTTGTGTGATCTGCACACTCAAAACACGTTGAGCAACTAAACATTCATACCTGTCAGCGTCTTCAGGAGCCATGTATTGCGTCTCATGATCAGAATCATCTCCACCATGTTCTTCACGTGTAATAAGAGCCAAACTCTCCTCGTCATAGTCACTAGCAGACTCATATCCACCATCCGCGGTAGCAATCATCACACGCGGAGATTTGCATTCTCTCGCATAATGACCTCCTCCCTTACAACAACGACAAATAATATCACTTGTGTGCCCTATTGATGCCATGGAAGAAGAAGAACGCTGTGCAGGCCCCGCAGGTGCGCTCTTGGCAGATAATGGTGGTTGTGCCTATTTTCTTGTATCACGGCTGGAGGTGGCACCGGATGGAGGTGCTGGTGCAGTTGAAGTAGAAGATGCACGTGGTGTCCATGATGAAGGTCGGCCTGCAGAAAAGTTAGTTCGCCCCAATGCTTGTCGATCCTGCACTTCACGTTCAGCTTTACAAGCAAGATGGAATAAACGTGTGATATTAGTATACTCCTTATAGTCTAGAATGGTCTGAATCTCTCTATTTAATCCACCCAAAAAACGTGCAAGCATAGCTTCATTCTCCTCAACAATACCACATCTAATCATGCCAGTTTGTAATTCCTGATAATATTCTTCTACAGAATTTTTCCCTTGTCTTAAACGCTGCAATTTTTGAAGCAATTCACGTTGATAATATGGTGGAACCCAACGCGTACGCATAGCAGTTTTCAAAGCAGCCCGAGTAGTTGGAATAGGATATAATCTACAATGTTCAGACCACCATACACATGCAAAACTAGTGAAAGCACAAACAGCAGCAGCAACTCGTCTCTCCTCAGGATATTGTAAACATGTAAATCGTTGTTCAGTTTCTAACTCCCAAGTAAGATATATATCAGGAACATATCTACCCTCAAATGGTGGAATATTCAATTTCAGTTTAGGAATATGGACATCATCTCGTACCTGAGGTGGTGGTGCAGGCCTACCATTACGAATATATACCTGAGGTCGACCTGCTGGTGGTGGTGCAGGTGGATGCACGTAGTGCTGATTTTGATCAACCTCATCCTCATAATCTCCCACATAATCATCCTCCTCCGCATCAGCAGCAGGAGCCACAGAAGTATCAACAGCAGCACCAACAGTTTGGCCAAACGCAAGAGGAACACGGCTCGCTCGGCGAAGGTCTGTTTCGCGATGTGGAGGTAGTCGTTGTTGTTGTTGTTGGAGAGGTGCGTTAGGTGCAGCGGGTGGTGGTGGTGGAAGACGCGCGAGCAATTCATTAAACTTGTTATCGAGCTTTGTTTCGAACGTCTTCTCCATGCCATCTATCTTCTCCATGGCCTCTTCAAATCTGTTTAGCACATCTTGCACCTGTCCACTCATCATTTGCTGAAATTTATCATGCAAATCCTTATTCGTCATGTTCTCCTAGTCAGTCTCGTCGGCTTGTGATCCTGGCATGGTTAGCAGCAATAGAAACACACAAGAATATGATCCTACAGACTACTAACAAGAGGTGGTGGTGGGTGTCACAAATCCGTCAAGCAAATCTCAAATTCTTACCAGTTCTTACCCAGCAGCAGGCGGTGATCGGCAACCGTTGTAGTCAAAAACTCTCAAAGCTTGGATAGAGCGATTACCAGGGAGAGTCAAACGCACGACGTAGATGTATGTGGAGCTGGGAAGGCTTATAATATGGTAGCAAAAAGGGTCAGCAATAATCAATTCAGAGATGCAAAGTTGAATAAACGCTCAACGACGGTACTGTGCTGGTCCTAGGCTAGACTGTGCTAGAGACGCGAGCCTAGAACACCAACAAAATCACGGCGCGGCACGTAAACAAGGGAAAAGCACACTCTGGAATTTTTTTTTCGCTCTTTTTTTGCACTCTTTTTTTTGCTGCTTTTTTTTTGCGAAAAATCACTATAATGGCGAGTGTCTCAAAACTCTTCCTAGCTCAAACTGACAGGATGGGCACGAAATTTTTTCGACCAATTTTTTTTTTGACTGCCCGGACCCAAAAACTGGAAACGGGTCAAAAAAACTTCCTATAATGGCACCTGTCTCAAAACACTCAGAAACACCTAAAAATAGGATAGCCAGAATTTTTTTGGAAAAATGCGTTTTCGAAAAATTTTGGGCCTAAACGGAGCGCGGTTTCCCGACTCTTTTTTTTCTGAAACCTACTCTGGCAAGGAAACACGAATCGGAATCTAGATGGATCTCGAAAACAAACCTAATATGACAAGAACTCGGATTGGTGGTGGATATATGGTGGTAGATGGCAGCGGTGGTGGTATATGACAGCTGTGGTGGTATATGGATACGGATTCGAAGCGGTGGTGGATAAGCGGTGGTGGTAGATGGCAGGGGTGATGATGATGGTGCGGCGGCGGCGTGACAACTTATGACCAGAACTCGAAACTCTAAAAGACTAGACTCTAAGACCAGCAACTAGACACGACGATGCAACCGCAATTTCAACAAAGCAAAACCTAAAAAGATTATGCAAAGGCTCATATTGGTTCGGATATGATGAACTAACCCTATTTTTTTGTGGCTTTTTCGTGGACTATAGTTATGAAGAACAGACTCGATCTAAACTACGAAAAACTGTAAAATCTCACCGAGCAACCTGGAAATCTGATACCACTTGATAGAGGCAAAGGTGTCCCGTCTTTCGATGAGATGATGGATATCGCTTTGGTGGCAGTCGACTTTGACGATCCGACTACGAACGTGCGAGGACGTCGCGCCTTAGCAATCGCTAAACCAACTCCGAGAGGTTATTGACCACGCCGGAGCACGATCAACCTGACCACGAGGGTCTGTTTCCTGCGAGCAAACGAAGAACAAGCAAGAAACTGAGATTGCAATCTGGATATTGCGAATATAAGATGAAAGCTTTATTGATCAAGGTGGGGTTCTGTGACGCCTTTGTCTGGTCGTTGAACACAAACGAAGTACGCGAAGTTGCAGCTATGGCGAACTTTTAATCTAAACAAAACCCAAAGTCTAAACGATGCCCTAAGGGCTGTATATATGGAGGAAGAGGGGGGAATTTCGTGGCCCTTGGTGGAGGGGTCCGAAATCAACCCTATCTCTTGTTTCCCCACACATACGGACTCTAAAAATAGCCTATACTTATGTATTTCGAAATTACATGGGCCTGGCCCAATAATAAGGTGACGCAGCACCTAAAATAGCCTCGGGACGAAATTTATGAAGTGGCATCTTGTATATTTCGTTCAAGGCTTCATGCACCCATTATGGTGGCTTCAAAGTCCTGAAATCATCACTTGTAACTCCGTTCTTGTTCTTGCTCCAATGTTCATCCTTCTCCAAGCTAGGCCCTTCATTTGTAAGCAAAACAAATGTATCCAATTTAGGCAGCATCATATTCTCATGAACATTAGAATCATTACCAAGAAACGAAAGTACCTGGTAATTTAGTTGGCGTGCACGAGCTCTAGTAATTGGTCCAGTATGTATAGCAGCAGGGGCTGTGGGTGTAACAATTGTATTGATGTCCTCATCAGGAGGGATAGCATATTTGTTGTCGTGGATAGGTTCTCGAAAATGGCACACTTTATACCATGTCATAAAAGCGATGATGCTGTTAATGTTGCTGATTTGTTCTTTCGTGAAATTATTCGCTTACATGGTGTGCCAAATACTATTGTTTCAGATCTTGATACTAAATTTCTTAGCTACTTTTGGAGATGTTTATGGGCTAAGTTGGGGACTAAGCTGCTTTTTAGTACTACTTGTCACCCCCAAACTGATGGACAAACTGAAGTAGTCAATAGAACATTGTCTACTATGAGTAGGGCTGTTTTGAAGAATAACAAGAAAATGTGGGAAGAATGCTTGCCTCATATTGAATTTGCTTATAATCGTTCCTTGCATTCTACTACTAAGGGGATCAAGAACGGAGTTACAAGTGATGATTTTAGGACTTTGAAGCCGCCATAAGGAGTGCATGAAGCCTTGGAAGAAATATACAAGATGCCACTTCATAATATTCGTCCATAGGCTATTCTAGGTGTTGCGTCACCTTATTAATGGGCCAGGCCCATGTAATTTCGAAATACTTAAGTATAGGCTATTTTTAGAGTCCGTATGTGTGGGGAAACAAGAGTTAGGGTTGGTTTCGGACCCCACCCTCAAGGGCCACGAATTTCCCCCCTCTTCCTCCATATATACAGCCCTTAGGGCGTCGTTTAGACTTTGGGATTTGTTTAGTTAAAAGTTAGCCATTGCACCTTCGTGTACTTCGTTTGTGTCCAACGACCAGACCAAGACCGCTTCCGGATCCCCACCGTTATCAATACTTCATATATATTTGCGATATTCAGATTGCTTTATCATATTCTTGCTCGTTCTTTGATTGCTTGCAGGAATAGACCTTTGTGGTCAGGCTGACCCTGCTTCCAGCATCGTCAGTAACCTCAGGAGATTGGTTTAGCGGTTGCTAAGGCGCAATGTCGTGCACGTTTGTAGTCGGATCGTCAAAGTCGTCTCCACCAAATCGATAGTTATCATCTGATCGAAAGATCGGGACCCTCGCCTCTATCACACGGTGAACAGCTCGTGATGCCGCATGCCACAGCATTCCAAGCTCAACTTTGCAATCAAACTCACAAGCCCTGGCATTACATAGAAAACATTCAGAACAAACTCTTAAAATACCTTACACAAGTCAACATTAATGTGACTATGCATCTCAGCAGAGTAAATATTTACTTCTGAACTGAAGACAGGAATAGGAAAAAACAATCAACGTTGCTCACAGCAAAGGGTGTCCCACTCAAAAATATTAAATGCATGTCTTTCGGCTAACATCAATGAGCAAAAATTGACAAGGTTTTCCAATTCTAATATATTAAACTAATGTCTTCTTACTAACATCAATGATTAAACTTTGACAAGCTTTTCCCATTCAAAATATGTAATGCCTATGATTGTGGAACGAGCAAGGTTTGTCATAAGTTTGTCATCTAATAGTCTGGTGGCTTAAGGTGACGACGAATGATTAGAGAACCATTCGATGTATTGTGCATGATGAAGTATTATGGAGGACACGAACCATCTGAACATTTTTGTGCAGTTCCACTAAAATCGAGCTGAGCATCCCTGTGGATTTCGTATTTATATGCTTCCAGAAAACAAAGACACATCAGCACACACATGAATATTGGCCCCAGTGTCAACCCACCAATCGGTGGACTAACAAACTGAAAGTACGGTAAACAGATTACCATACTCAGATGCCCCATCATTGTTGGTTAGAGTGACATTGACAGACTTGGAGTCCTGTCCTAACTTCATGGTACTTGTTTGCCCAGTGTTCCTCTGAACCACAAGTAAAGCAGCCATCTCTCTTTTTGAATTTCTTCTTTCCCTTCTTAATGGCCGACGCTGGCAGCTCCATTCAAACATATAGTCCGGTGGCTCAAGGTGACGATGAATGATTAGAGAACCATTCGATGTATTGTGCATGATGAAGTATTATGGAGGCACAAACCATCTAAACATTTTGTGCAGTTCCACTAAAATCAAGCTAAGCATCCCTGTGGATTTTGTATTTATATGCTGCAAGAAAACAAAGACACATCAGCACACACATGAATATTGGCCCCAGGGTCAACCCACCAATCGATGGACTAACAAACTGAAAGTACGGTAAACAGATTACCATACCCAGATGCCCCATCATTGTTGCTTAGAATGACATTGACAGATTTGGAGTCCTGTCCTGGCTTCTTGTACTTGTTTGAGCACTTTTTGCCCAGTGCACTTCACGTGTTGTGGAGTTTCCTGTGCTCTCTGCAAACAAGTCATGTTACCAACGTCTACTAATACTCTGTAAAGCTTCTCGATCATTCCTTGTGTAATGTAGCACAAATAGTGATTGCTTCTTTGATAGAGGCGGGGGTGTCCCGATCTTTCGATGAGATGATAACTATCGATTTGGTGAAGATGACTTTGACGATCCGACTACAAACGTGCACGACGTTGCGCCTTAGCAATCGCTAAACCAACTCCGAAAGGTTATTGACCACGCTGGAGCACAATCAACCTGACCACGAAGGTCTATTCCTGCAAGCAATCGAAGAACAAGCAAGAATATGATAAAAGCAATCTGAATATTGCGAGTATATATGAAGTATTGATAAAGGTGAGGATCCGTAAGCGGTCTTGGTCTGGTCGTTGGACACAAACGAAGTACACGAAGTTGCAATGGCTAACTTTTAACTAAACAAATCCCAAGGAAAAGCTACTAGATGGATCTACTTATATAGGAGCAAGGGGTGGAGGCCAAGGAGGTGGGAGGACGTCCCAAGGCAGCCTAAAACTAAATCTAGGTCGTACAAGGCCAATGGGCCCAAGTGGAGGTGATGTAACACTTTTGGACTTGTAGTTTGACTCGGATTCTGCTGCAGCATCAGATTGTTTCGTCCACAACTCAACGCTCCGGACGAATTTGAAGGTGATTCCAATTGGGTTGGAAAGTGCACGAAATCTAGTTTCCAACAAAAAAAGAATCACCCAATTCGAAGTCCGTATGAAAAACTTGTGTGCGTTTTGAATCAGGTGTGTCTGTGCAGTCCGAATCTGAATCCAGAACGTGAGAGACTTGGACTCTATCTTCTCTTGGGCCAAAAGTGACGTGAGAGAACTTTTTGGACAGCAAATAAACATCTCTTTCTTCCTTATCTTCATATGTGGATTGTACAAATGTCCCATACACCTGCAATTAGACAAAACACAAAAGTGTGTGAAGTATTTTCGTTCTGGATAACATAAATAGATTATTGAATATTTTGCACTAGAAATCACCTGACAAATATGCATATATGCAATATTTTTGGTCATATCCAAGGTAGTCATGTCCTCATCATCCTCCCCTTCTTGAAAATAAAGCCGTCCTCGGTGTTGCTTAATCTGAAATGTGGCTAACAAAAGAGACAAGGTGTACATGTTGTATATGTATATGTCATCCATTTTTACTTCCCTTGATTTTTGCATATATGACACATGAATAGATGAGTAACTTGCATAGTTCATAAAATCTAAAGCCAAACAATTAGCACAAGAAGTAGAAGGCATGAAAATATTGCAACTCAGTTTGCACATATAAGTGAAGCTCTTATTCATTTCAAAAGATTGACAATGTTCATCATTAAACCATCCCAACATTGGTGAATAAACCTTACTTGCATCAAATTTACATCCTACAACATGATTAAATAAGCAAACATGCAATAAGTCATTCAACACAGAATCATCACCAAGATTAGAGGTCATATCAAAATGATTAAACATTGGTTCTTTTGCATCAATAGTTAATTCAATGGGTGCACTCAAAATTGTTGGTATTTCAGTTGTTTGATCATATGGCAAAGTCAAATTATCAACGTAGTCCTCTAAAATAGGTGGTGTGATCAAAGTAGTGGGTAGCTCATCAGATGGTGCATTCAAATTGACAAGGCATTCATCATTCTCATGTAGAGATGGAAGATCAGTACCTTTGTCATTACCTCTTATGATCAACTCAGATGATGTAGCCACTCTCGGGGGTGATATGTCACATGGTGGAGGTGATGTAGTCCTGACAACAACGGATGTGGTTGTCATAGTATGCCTAGTAGTTGAAGGAACAATCATATCAACTCTTGGAATGTGCACCGTGCGCTTGTTCTCCTCGCGGCCAACACGTCGTTTTATTTCCTGTTCAGCTTTGCAAGCAAGATGAAACAAATGGTCCATAGGATAACACTCTTCATGAATTAGTATCTCTTGAATATCACGGTTTAATCCTCCCCAAAATCTATCCATAAAATCATCTTCACTTTCTTTTAAAGAGGAATGCAACAAGGTAGTTTGTAAATCATCATAATATTTTGTTACAGTTTCACTACCTTGTTTTAAGTGTTGCAACTTCTTAATCATGTCACGAGTATAATAAGCAGGGACGAATGTATGTCGCATGGCAAGTTTCAAATTATCCCAAGTAGTAGGTATATAATCAGGGTGTAACCGACAATATTCACTCCACCAAACCAAAGCATAACCAGTGAAAGAACCAACCGCAACCTTAACCTTTTTATGTTCATCGAAATTATGGGAAGCAAATATATTTTTTATGTCGAACTCCCATTCAATATATAAAGCAGGTTTAAAACGGCCATTAAATGGTGGTATAGATACATTAACCTGATCATGTGAATTTGGATGTTTGTGCACCTGTCGTGACGGTTGTGGTATTTGCAAAGGTGGTGGCACGTCTCCCGCGATCGACAAAGCCCATGAATTGACTCTGGATCCTGTCATGATTAGTAGAACAAGAAACAAAACCCAAAAATAATGTTCCTATAACTACTAGGATGTGGTGGTAAAACGCTCACAGTAAAGCAAATATCAATGTCTTACAAGTTCTTACCATGCAGCAGGCGGTGATCGGCAACCAGCGGTGTCAAGTAACTCCGAATATTGAGTAAAGCGATTGCCACGGGAGCGTATGATGAGGACATCAATACAATTGTTACACCCACAGCCCCTGCT
Organism: Triticum aestivum; assembly: GCF_018294505.1. NCBI lineage: Eukaryota > Viridiplantae > Streptophyta > Magnoliopsida > Poales > Poaceae > Triticum > Triticum aestivum. The sequence continues at coordinate 22,985 of NW_025228258.1, read as the reverse complement.
GCTATACATACTGGACCAGTTACTAGAGCTCGTGCACGCCAACTAAATTACCAGGTACTTTCGTTTCTTGGTAATGATTCTAATGTTCATGAGAATATGATGCTGCCTAAATTGGATACATTTGTTTTGCTTACAAATGAAGGGCCTAGCTTGGAGAAGGATGAACATTGGAGCAAGAACAAGCATGGAGATGATGGCATGCGCAAGGGGAACAAGAACGGAGTTACAAGTGATGATTTCAGGACTTTGAAGCCACCATAATGGGTGCATGAAGCCTTGGACGAAATATACAAGATGCCACTTCATAAATTTCGTCCCGAGGCTATTTTAGGTGCTGCGTCACCTTATTATTGGGCCAGGCCCATGTAATTTCGAAATACATAAGTATAGGCTATTTTTAGAGTCCGTATGTGTGGGGAAACAAGAGATAGGGTTGATTTCGGACCCCTCCACCAAGGGCCACGAAATTCCCCCCTCTTCCTCCATATATACAGCCCTTAGGGCATCGTTTAGACTTTGGGTTTTGTTTAGATTAAAAGTTCGCCATAGCTGCAACTTCGCGTACTTCGTTTGTGTTCAATGACCAGACAAAGGCGTCACAGAACCCCACCTTGATCAATAAAGCTTTCATCTTATATTCGCAATAGCCAGATTGCAATCTTAGTTTCTTGCTTGTTCTTCGTTTGCTCGCAGGAAACAGACCCTCGTGGTCAGGTTGATCGTGCCCCGGCGTGGTCAATAACCTCTCGGAGTTGGTTTAGCGATTGCTAAGGCGGGACGTCCTCGCACGTTCGTAGTCGGATCGTCAAAGTCGACTTCCACCAAAGCGAAATCCACCTTCTCATCGAAAGACGGGACACCTTTGCCTCTATCAAGTGGTATCAGATATCCAGGTTGCTCGGTGAGATTTTACAGTTTTTCGTAGTTTAGATCGAGTCTGTTCTTCATACCTATAGTCCACGAAAAAGCCACACAAAAAAAATTAGGGTTAGTTCATCATATCCGAACCAATCTGAGCCTTTGCATAATCTTTTTAGGGGTTTGCTTTGTTGAATTTGCGGTTGCATCGTCGGTCTAGTTGCTGGTCTTAGAGTCTAGTCTTTTAGAGTTTCGAGTTCTGGTCATAAGTTGTCACGCCGCCGCCGCACCATCATCATCGCCCCTGCCATCTACCACCACCGCTCCGAATCCGTATCCATATACCACCACCAATCCGTGTCCATATACCACCACCGATCCATATCCATATACTACCACCGCTACCACCACCGCTGCCATATACCACCACCATATATCCACCACCAATCCGAGTTCCTTGCTTATTAGGGTTGTTTTCGAGATCCATCTAGATTCCGATTCGTGTTTCCTTGCCGGAGTCGGGTAGCCACGCTCCGTTTAGGCCCAAAATTTTTCGAAAACGCATTTTTCGAAAAAATTTCTGGCTATCCTATTTTTAGGTGTTTCTGAGTGTTTTGAGACAGGTGCCATTATAGGAAGTTTTTTTTGACCCGTTTCCAGTTTTTGGGTCCGGGCAGTCGAAAAAAAAAATTGGTCGAAAAATTTCGTGCCCATCCTGTCAGTTTGAGCTAGGAAGAGTTTTGAGACACTCGCCATTATAGTGCTTTTTCGCAAAAAAAAACAGCGCAAAAAAAAGAGCGCAAAAAAAAAGAGCGAAAAAAAAATTCAGAGTGTGCTTTTCCCTTGTTTACGTGCCGCGCCGTGATTTTGTTGGTGTTCTAGGCTCGCGTCTCTAGCACAGTCTAGCCTAGGACCAGCACAGTACCGTCGTTGAGCGTTTATTCAACTTTGCATCTCTGAATTGATTATTGCTGACCCTTTTTGCTATCATACTATAAGCCTTCCCAGCTCCACATACATCTACGTCGTGTGTTCGACTCTCCCTGGTAATCGCTCTATCCAAGCTTTGAGAGTTTTTGACTACAACGGTTGCCGATCACCACCTGCTGCTGGGTAAGAACTGGTAAGAATTTGAGATTTGCTTGACGGACTTGTGATACACCACCACCACTTCTTAGTAGTCTGTAGGATCATATTCTTGTGTGTTTCTATTGCTGCTAACCATGCCAGGATCACAAGCCGACGAGATTGACTGGGAGAACTTATCGAACAAGGAGCTTCATGATAAGTTTCAGCAAATGATGACTGAACAGGTACAAGATGTGCTGAACAATTTTGAAGAGGCCATGGAGAAGATCACTGGCCTTGAGAAGACGTTCGAAACAAAGCTCGATAACAGATTTAATGAACTGCTTGCGCGTCTTCCACCACCGGCTGCACCTGTCGCACCTCTGCAACAACAACAACTACGCCCCCTTCCGAATCAGTATGGACGAGCACAGCGTGTTCCTATTGTGCCAGGACAAAATTCTGGTGCCGCTGTTACTGCTGTTGGTGTTTCTTTGGCTCCTGCTACTGCTCCTGCTGGTACCCAGGAGGATGATGAGTATGCAGGCGATTATGAGGATGAGGTTGATCAAAATCAGATCTACGAGCAGCCACCAGCACCACCACCAGCAGGTCGACCTCAGGTATATATTCGTAATGGTAGGCCTGCACCACCACCTCAGGTACGAGATGATGTCCATATTCCTAAACTGAAATTGAATATTCCACCATTTGAGGGTAGATATGTTCCTGATATATATCTTACTTGGGAGTTAGAAACTGAACAACGGTTTACATGTTTACAATATCCTGAGGAGAGACGAGTTGCTGCTGCTGTTTGTGCTTTCACTAGTTTTGCATGTGTATGGTGGTCTGAACATTGTAGATTATATCCTATTCCAACTACTTGGGCTGCTTTGAAAACTGCTATGCGTACGCGTTGGGTTCCACCATATTATCAACGTGAATTGCTTCAAAAATTGCAGCGTTTAAGACAAGGAAAAAATTCTGTAGAGGAATATTATCAGGAATTACAAACTGGCATGATTAGATGTGGTATTGTTGAGGAGAATGAAGCTATGCTTGCACGTTTTCTGGGTGGATTAAATAGAGAGATTCAGACCATTCTAGACTATAAGGAGTATACTAATATCACTCGTTTATTCCATCTTGCTTGTAAAGCTGAACGTGAAGTGCAGGATCGACAAACATTGGGGCGAACTAACTTTTCTGCAGGCCGACCTTCATCATGGACACCACGTGCATCTTCTACTTCAACTGCACCAGCACTTCCATCAGGTGCCACCTCCAGCCGTGATACAAGAAAACAGGCACAACCACCATTATCTGCCAAGAGCGCACCTGCAGGGCCTACACAGCGTTCTTCTTCCATAGCATCAACAGGACACACAAGTGATATTATTTGTTGTCGTTGTAAGGGAGGAGGTCATTATGCGAGAGAATGCAAATCTCCGCGTGTGATGATTGCTACCGTGGATGGTGGATATGAGTCCGCTAGTGACTATGATGAGGAGACATTAGCTCTTATTACACGTGAAGAACATGGTGGAGATGATTCTAATCATGAGACGCAATACATGGCTCCTGAAGACGCTGACAGGTATGAATGTTTAGTTGCTCAACGTGTTTTGAGTGTGCAGGTCACACAAGCTGAGCAAAATCAGAGGCACAATTTGTTCCATACCAAGGGAGTTGTGAAGGAACGTTCTGTGCGCGTCATAATAGACGGAGGGAGCTGCAACAACTTGGCTAGCATGGAGATGGTGGAGAAGCTTTCTCTCACCACAAGACCACATCCACATCCTTACTACATCCAATGGTTCAACAACAGCGGCAAGGTTAAGGTAACACGTACTGTTCGTGTGCATTTTAGTATCTCTACATATGTTGATTATGTTGATTGTGATGTGGTACCTATGCAAGCATGTTCCTTATTACTTGGTAGACCATGGCAATTTGATAAAAATTCTGTACACCATGGTAGAAACAATCACTATACTCTTGTTCATAAGGATAAAAATATTACTTTGCTTCCTATGACTCCTGATTCCATTTTGAAAGATGATATTAATAGAGCTAATAGAGCACAACAGGAGAAGAATAAGAGTGAAAATCAGATTGTGGCAAAAGAATTTGAGCAACAAATGAAGCCTAATAATAAACCATCTAGTGTTGCTTCTGAAATTAAATTGAAAAGTGCATGTTTATTTGCCACCAAATCTGATATTGATGAGCTAGATTTCAGCAAATCTGTTTGCTATGCTTTTGTGTGCAAAGAGGCATTATTTTCATTCGAGGACGTGCCTTCCTCTTTGCCTCCTGCTGTCACTAACATTTTGCAGGAGTTCGCTGACGTTTTTCCACAAGACATGCCACCGGGATTACCGCCTATTCGAGGGATTGAGCATCAGATTGACTTAATTCCCGGTGCTTCACTGCCAAACCGTGCACCATACCGTACCAATCCAGAGGAGACGAAGGAGATTATGCGTCAAGTACAAGAGCTTCTCGACAAAGGTTATATACGCGAATCCCTTAGTCCTTGTGCTATTCCTATTATTCTAGTGCCGAAAAAGGATGGTACATCACGTATGTGTGTTGATTGTAGAGGCATTAATAATATTACTATTTGTTATCGTCATCCTATTCCTAGGCTAGATGATATGCTTGATGAATTGAGTGGCTCTACAATATTCTCCAAAGTTGATTTGCGTAGTGGCTACCATCAAATTCGTATGAAATTGGGAGATGAATGGAAAACAGCATTTAAAACTAAGTTTGGATTATATGAGTGGTTAGTCATGCCTTTTGGGTTAACTAATGCACCTAGTACTTTCATGAGATTAATGAACGAAGTTTTACGTGCTTTCATTGGACGATTTGTGGTAGTTTACTTTGATGACATATTGATTTATAGCAGATCTTTGGAGGAACATTTGGAACATTTACGTGCTGTTTTTATTGCTCTACGTGATGCACGTTTGTTTGGTAACCTTGGGAAGTGCACCTTTTGCACCGACCGAGTATCTTTTCTTGGCTATGTTGTTACTCCACAGGGAATTGAAGTTGATAAAGCCAAGATTGAAGCTATTGAGAGTTGGCTGCAGCCCAAAACGGTCACACAAGTGATAGAGGCGGAGGTGTCCCGTCTTTCGATGAGATGGTGGATTTCGCTTTGGTGGAAGTCGACTTTGACGATCCGACTACGAACGTGCGAGGACGTCGCGCCTTAGCAATCGCTAAACCAACTCCGAGAGGTTATTGACCACGCCGGAGCACGATCAACCTGACCACGAGGGTCTGTTTCCTGCGAGCAAACGAAGAACAAGCAAGAAACTAAGATTGCAATCTGGATATTGCGAATATAAGATGAAAGCTTTATTGATCAAGGTGGGGTTCTGTGACGCCTTTGTCTGGTCGTTGAACACAAACGAAGTACGCGAAGTTGCAGCTATGGCGAACTTTTAATCTAAACAAAACCCAAAGTCTAAACGATGCCCTAAGGGCTGTATATATGGAGGAAGAGGGGGGAATTTCGTGGCCCTTGGTGGAGGGGTCCGAAATCAACCCTATCTCTTGTTTCCCAACACATACGGACTCTAAAAATAGCCTATACTTATGTATTTCGAAATTACATGGGCCTGGCCCAATAATAAGGTGACGCAGCACCTAAAATAGCCTCGGGACGAAATTTATGAAGTGGCATCTTGTATATTTCGTCCAAGGCTTCATGCACCCATTATGGTGGCTTCAAAGTCCTGAAATCATAACTTGTAACTCCGTTCTTGTTCCCCTTGCGCATGCCATCATCTCCATGCTTGTTCTTGCTCCAATGTTCATCCTTCTCCAAGCTAGGCCCTTCATTTGTAAGCAAAACAAATGTATCCAATTTAGGCAGCATCATATTCTCATGAACATTAGAATCATTACCAAGAAACGAAAGTACCTGGTAATTTAGTTGGCGTGCACGAGCTCTAGTAACTGGTCCAGTATGTATAGCAGCAGGGGCTGTGGGTGTAACAATTGTATTGATGTCCTCATCATCCTCCCCTTCTTGAAATGAAGTCGTCCTCGACGGAAGTTCATCTTCCTCACCCAAATAAGGCTTCAAATCTGCAATGTTAAAAGTGGGACTAACCCCAAAATCTGCAGGCAGCTCAAGTTTATATGCATTATCATTTATTTTCTCTAACACCTTAAAGGGACCATCAGCACGTGGCATTAGCTTTGATTTGCGCAAATCAGGAAATCTATCCTTACGCAAATGTAACCAAACAAGATCTCCAGGTGCAAACACAACACGTTTTCTACCCTTATCTCCAGCAAGTTTATATTTAGCATTCATACGCTCAATGTTTTCCTTAGTTAACTCATGCATTTTTAAAATCAATTCAGCACGTTGTTTAGCATCAAAATTAACCTTCTCCGAAGATGGAAGAGGCAACAAATCAATAGGTGCACGAGGTAGGAAACCATACACAACTTCAAAAGGGCACATCTTAGTAGTAGAATGCAACGAACGATTATAAGCAAATTCAATATGAGGCAAGCATTCCTCCCACATTTTCCTATTATTCTTCAAAACAGCCCTAAGCATAGTAGACAACGTTCTATTGACTACTTCAGTTTGACCATCAGTTTGGGGGTGACAAGTAGTACTAAAAAGCAGTTTAGTCCCCAACTTAGCCCATAAACATCTCCAAAAGTGGCTAAGAAATTTAGTATCACGATCTGAAACAATAGTATTTGGCACACCATGCAAGCGAATAATTTCACGAAAGAACAAATCAGCAACATTAACAGCATCATCGCTTTTATGACATGGTATAAAGTGTGCCATTTTCGAGAATCTATCCACGACAACAAATATGCGATCCCTCCCCTTCTTTGTTCGAGGTAAACCTAAAACAAAGTCCATAGATATATCCTCCCAAGGAACACTAGGTACAGGCAAAGGCATATATAAACCATGAGGATTGAGTCGTGACTTAGCTTTTTGACATGTAGTGCATCGAGCAATAAAACGCTCAACATCCCGTCTCATCTTTGGCCAAAAGAAATGTGTAGCAAGTACGTCCTCCGTCTTCTTCACGCCAAAGTGTCCCATTAATCCTCCTCCATGCGCCTCCTGCAACAACAAAAGACGAACGGAGCTAGCTGGAATGCATAGCTTGTTAGCACGAAACACAAATCCATCGTTAACGACAAACTTGTTCCACATTCTTCCTTCTTTACAATTCTGCATTACATCTTTAAAATCAGCATCATGCACATATTGATCTTTGATGGTCTCCAAACCAAATATTTTGAAGTCAAGTTGTGAAAGCATAGTATAGCGGTGAGACAATGCATCAGCAATAACATTTTCTTTTCCCTTCTTGTGTTTAATGACATAAGGAAAAGTCTCAATGAATTCAACCCATTTAGCATGTCTACGATTCAGTTTAGCTTGACTTTTAATATGTTTCAAAGATTCATGATCAGAATGTATAACAAATTCTTTGGGCCATAAATAATGTTGCCATGTTTCTAAAGTCCGAACAAGAGCATATAATTCTTTATCATAAGTAGAATAATTCAGACTAGGCCCACTCAATTTTTTAGAAAAGTATGCAACAGGTTTGCCATCTTGTAATAACACACCGCCTAATCCAATTCCACTAGCATCACATTCAAGCTCAAAAGTCTTATTAAAATCAGGAAGTTGGAGTAAAGGAGAATGTGTCAACTTATCTTTCAATACCGAGAAGGCTTCTTCCTGTGCGGTACCCCAAAGAAAAGGCACATCTTTCTTTGTAAGCTCATTGAGAGGTGTAGCAATGGTGCTGAAATCTCTCACAAAACGCCTATAGAATCCAGCGAGGCCAAGAAAACTCCTCACTTGTGTGACCGTTTTGGGTTGCGACCAACTCTCAATAGCTTCAATCTTGGCTTTATCAACTTCAATTCCCTGTGGAGTAACAACATAGCCAAGAAAAGATACTCGGTCGGTGCAAAAGGTGCACTTCCCAAGGTTACCAAACAAACGTGCATCACGTAGAGCAATAAAAACAGCACATAAATGTTCCAAATGTTCTTCCAAAGATCTGCTATAAATCAATATGTCATCAAAGTAAACTACCACAAATCGTCCAATGAAAGCACGTAAAACTTCGTTCATTAATCTCATGAAAGTACTAGGTGCATTAGTTAACCCAAAAGGCATGACTAACCACTCATATAATCCAAATTTAGTTTTGAATGCTGTTTTCCATTCATCTCCCAATTTCATACGAATTTGATGGTATCCACTACGCAAATCAACTTTGGAGAATATTGTAGAGCCACTCAATTCATCAAGCATATCATCTAGCCTAGGAATAGGATGACGATAACGAATAGTAATATTATTAATGCCTCTACAATCAACACACATACGTGATGTACCATCCTTTTTCGGCACTAGAATAATAGGAACAGCACAAGGACTAAGGGATTCGCGTATATAACCTTTGTCGAGAAGCTCTTGTACTTGACGCATAATCTCCTTCGTCTCCTCTGGATTGGTACGGTATGGTGCACGGTTTGGCAGTGAAGCACCGGGAATTAAGTCAATCTGATGCTCAATCCCTCGAATAGGCGGTAATCCCGGTGGCACGTCTTGTGGAAAGACGTCAGCGAACTCCTGCAAAATGTTAGTGACAGCAGGAGGCAAAGAGGAAGGCACGTCCTCGAATGAAAATAATGCCTCTTTGCACACAAAAGCATAGCAAACAGATTTGCTGAAATCGAGGTCATCAATATCAGATTTGGTGGCAAATAAACATGCACTTTTCAATTTAATTTCAGAAGCAACACTAGATGGTTTATTATTAGGCTTCATTTGTTGCTCAAATTCTTTTGCCACAATCTGATTTTCACTCTTATTCGTCTCCTGTTTTGCTTTATTAGCTCTATTAATATCATCTTTCAAAATGGAATCAGGAGTCATAGGAAGCAAAGTAATATTTTTATCCTTATGAACAAGAGTATAGTGATTGTTTCTACCATGGTGTACAGAATTTTTATCAAATTGCCATGGTCTACCAAGTAATAAGGAACATGCTTGCATAGGTACCACATCACAATCAACATAATCAGCATATGTAGAGATACTAAAATGCACACGAACAGTACGTGTTACCTTAACCTTGCCGCTGTTGTTGAACCATTGGATGTAGTAAGGATGTGGATGTGGTCTTGTGGTGAGAGAAAGCTTCTCCACCATCTCCATGCTAGCCAAGTTGTTGCAGCTCCCTCCGTCTATTATGACGCGCACAGAACGCTCCTTCACAACTCCCTTGGTATGGAACAAATTGTGCCTCTGATTTTGCTCAGCTTGTGTGACCTGCACACTCAAAACACGTTGAGCAACTAAACATTCATACCTGTCAGCGTCTTCAGGAGCCATGTATTGCGTCTCATGATCAGAATCATCTCCACCATGTTCTTCACGTGTAATAAGAGCCAATGTCTCCTCATCATAGTCACTAGCGGACTCATATCCACCATCCGCGGTAGCAATCATCACACGCGGAGATTTGCATTCCCTCGCATAATGACCTCCTCCCTTACAACGACGACAAATAATATCACTTGTGTGCCCTGTTGATGCCATGGAAGAAGAAGAACGCTGTGCAGGCCCCGCAGGTGCGCTCTTGGCAGATAATGGTGGTTGTGCCTGTTTTCTTGTATCACGGCTGGAGGTGGCACCGGATGGAGGTGCTGGCGCAGTTGAAGTAGAAGATGCACGTGGTGTCCATGATGAAGGTCGGCCTGCAGAAAAGTTAGTTCGCGCCAATGCTTGTCGATCCTGCACTTCACGTTCAGCTTTACAAGCAAGATGGAATAAACGAGTGATATTAGTATACTCCTTATAGTCTAGAATGGTCTGAATCTCTCTATTTAATCCACCCAGAAAATGGTGGTGGTGTATCACATCAATACAATTGTTACACCCACAGCCCCTGCTGCTATACATACTGGACCAATTACTAGAGCTCGTGCACGCCAACTAAATTACCAGGTACTTTCGTTTCTTGGTAATGATTCTAATGTTCATGAGAATATGATGCTGCCTAAATTGGATACATTTGTTTTGCTTACAAATGAAGGGCCTAGCTTGGAGAAGGATGAACATTGGAGCAAGAACAAGCATGGAGATGATGGCATGCGCAAGGGGAACAAGAACGGAGTTACAAGTGATGATTTCAGGACTTTGAAGCCACCATAATGGGTGCATGAAGCCTTGGACGAAATATACAAGATGCCACTTCATAAATTTCGTCCCGAGGCTATTTTAGGTGCTGCGTCACCTTATTATTGGGCCAGGCCCATGTAATTTCGAAATACATAAGTATAGGCTATTTTTAGAGTCCGTATGTGTGGGGAAACAAGAGATAGGGTTGATGTCGGACCCCTCCACCAAGGGCCACGAAATTCCCCCCTCTTCCTCCATATATACAGCCCTTAGGGCATCGTTTAGACTTTGGGTTTTGTTTAGATTAAAAGTTCGCCATAGCTGCAACTTCGCGTACTTCGTTTGTGTTCAACGACCAGACAAAGGCGTCACAGAACCCCACCTTGATCAATAAAGCTTTCATCTTATATTCGCAATATCCAGATTGCAATCTTAGTTTCTTGCTTGTTCTTCGTTTGCTCGCAGGAAACAGACCCTCGTGGTCAGGTTGATCGTGCCCCGGCGTGGTCAATAACCTCTCGGAGTTGGTTTAGCGATTGCTAAGGCGCGACGTCCTCGCACGTTCGTAGTCGGATCGTCAAAGTCGACTTCCACCAAAGCGAAATCCACCTTCTCATCGAAAGACGGGACACCTTTGCCTCTATCAGCGTACGTATACACGGTGTAGAAATATGTGGAGCTGGGTTGGCTATATATGGTAGAAAAAGATTAGCAATAATCAATTCAAAGATGCAATGTTGAATAAACGCTCAACGACGGTACTGTGCTGGTCGTAGGCTAGACCGTACTAGAGACGCGAGCCTAGAACACTAATGAGGTCACGCTGTAGCACAACTAGCATCAATGAAGGATACTAAGTAGCTCTTGACAGCAAGATATAAGTGAAGATCACAACGGCAGTGAAGATAATGATGAAAAACAACTGCCAAGCAGGATATACAACAACTCTCTCTCCAACTTTCGTCTTGAAAAGTTTGAGACAATTTTCTGATAAATTCTTTCAAAGAATGCTATTAACTCAAGCTTTCCAATGCAAAAAGAATCACTCAATTCCGAGTTGATATGAGGAGTCAAAGAATTCTAAAACTGGCCTGAAAAATTGGAACAAGCTGTGTTCACGACCTTCGGAGGGCAAAAAGACCTATTTAGAAGCCGATTTTGAGGTGTCAAATATTGAACTAGCTTCTGCAACTATTTAGATGCGGCTCGTCGCTAGCTTCAATTTGAGTACTCACGGAGCCAAAACGGACTTCATATGAGGAAGATACACCTGTTTTACTGAACAGTGCGCAAAACAGATTCCAATCCGAATTCAGGTACGAGATTGATTCTAGATAGATCCAGTTTTTTTTTCTTCTCTCTTTTTTTTTCTCACGCTTTTTTTTTCTTTTTCTTCTCTCTCTTTTTCTTTTTTTTTTCCTTTTTTCTCTTTTTTTTCTCTATCTTTTTTTTTCAAGACAAACTAGATAAGATGCAGATTGGATCAGGCGAAGATGTGAATGACCTCAACTATGATTATGACAATGAACAGTGCGTAGCACGTGGTGGAAATTAATAGATGGGATGGTGGACAGCGGAAGGGATAATGATGCAGCGGCGGCGTGACTAATGTGAACAGAACTCGAAACTCTAAAGGAACTAGACGCTAAGACCAGCAACTTACACGACGATGCAACCGATAATTCAACTATGCAAACAATGAATAGAAAATTGCAAAGGCTCAGACTGGCTTGGATAAAGGATGAACAGATCTAACTTTTTTTTTGTGGCTTTTTCTTGGACAATAGGTAAGAAAATAAATCTAATCTAGGAAAACTGGAAATTCTCACCGAGCAACCTGAAAACTGATACCACTTGATAGAGGCGGGGGTGTCCCGATCTTTCGATGAGATGATAACTATCGATTTGGTGAAGATGACTTTGACGATCCGACTACAAACGTGCACGACGTTGCGCCTTAGCAATCGCTAAACCAACTCCGAAAGGTTATTGACAACGCTGGAGCACAATCAACCTGACCACGAAGGTCTATTCCTGCAAGCAATCGAAGAACAAGCAAGAATATGATAAAAGCAATCTGAATATTGCGAGTATATATGAAGTATTGATAAAGGTGAGGATCCGTAAGCGGTCTTGGTCTGGTCGTTGGACACAAACGAAGTACACGAAGTTGCAATGGCTAACTTTTAACTAAACAAATCCCAAGGAAAAGCTACTAGATGGATCTACTTATATAGGAGCAAGGGGTGGAGGCCAAGGAGGTGGGAGGACGTCCCAAGGCAGCCTAAAACTAAATCTAGGTCGTACAAGGCCAATGGGCCCAAGTGGAGGTGATGTAACACCTTTGGACTTGTAGTTTGACTCGGATTCTGCTGCAGCATCAGATTGTTTCGTCCACAACTCAACGCTCCGGACGAATTTGAAGGTGATTCCAATTGGGTTGGAAAGTGCACGAAATCTAGTTTCCAACAAAAAAAGAATCACCCAATTCGAAGTCCGTATGAAAAACTTGTGTGCGTTTTGAGTCAGGTGTTTCTGTGCAGTCCGAATCTGAATCCAGAACGTGAGAGACTTGGACTCTATCTTCTCTTGGGCCAAAAGTGACGTGAGAGAACTTTTTGGACAGCAAATAAACATCTCTTTCTTCTTTATCTTCATATGTGGATTGTACAAATGTCCCATACACCTGCAATTAGACAAAACACAAAAGTGTGTGAAGTATTTTTGTTCTGGATAACATAAATAGATTATTGAATAGTTTGCACTAGAAATCACCTGACAAATATGCATATATGCAATATTTTTGGTCATATCCAAGGTAGTCATGTCCTCATCATTCTTTCTACAAAGTGGTAAGACCAACTGGACCCACTAATGCAGCAGTTTGCCTTAGACACATTGGCTCCTTTTGTGCAGTTCAACTAAAATGAAAGTCGGAATAAAACCGAGCTTTAATTTTGATACCCCTATAAGCAACACTAGGTATAAGGGAAACAATTACTGAGAAATAACGCTTGATGACTTGTACTCATAGAAGAAAAACTTCTACTGATCTACCTTATCTTAATGGGAAACAAAGCAGGAGAGTAGCAATTCTCAATCAGTGTGATTCATACATATTAACTGAGGCATTATCTTAACAATGTCTTGTTTCAACATGTATAAAGAATGACAAAGCAGAAAAGTACCATTCCTAAAACAATGCGACTGATTCATTTTAACAGAGACATTATCTTAACAATACCTTGGTTAAACATGTAGAAAGAACTACAAAGCAGGATATAACATTTGTAAAACATTGTAACTGATATATAATAACAGAGACATTATCTGAACAATACATTTCTTAAACATGTACTCTGGCCGATCCCTAACAAGTGTTGCAGTTTTGAACTAAGATTTAGTAGTGAATTCTGAGGAAAGTCGGTACTGACCTTTCAAGACAAAGAATTGAAACAACTCGTGAGGAAGACCTGAGAGATATCTCAACACATATATGGAAATCCGGTCTCATTTTGTGCAGTTCCACCAAAATTAAGCGAAGCAAAATGTCGCAATAGCAACAAGTTGAATAGATATCCCTGTTTTAACAGAGGCAAAAAAGGAAGCAATTGCTAGCCAATAAAGGAGGATGAAACATGCGGCCACAAAAATGGTAATCCCGACAATCCCTAATAAGTGTTGCAGTTTTGAACTAAGATTCAGTAGTTAATTCTGAGAGTGGCATTGCTTAATTTTACCAGCGGCATTAGATTAACAAAAAGCATAAACAGTTCTAGGGGAGAGTGGGCGCAAAAACAACATGTGCTTCCATCTACTTACAAAGGGGGTGATGCAGAGTTTGTTGCAACAAAGCAACAAGCTGTCACACCCTAGCTAGTCATGCATTAGAGTGTTGCATCATGTTTATTCTTTCATCAGAAACTTGAAATGGGGATGACAGAACCCCCAGTCCCCTCTGAAACCAATTAGGGTTACTAAAATAATTTTTCAATGAACCTGAAATGCCCTTCTAAAATGTCCATCATTTTAGCCTTGGTTCAGAACCTCTGACAAAAGTGGTGCACATTTTTCTAGGCCATCATAGGGTCTTTGAATTAAATCATAGATATTTGAATTTGGGCATTTGAAATAATATAAAATATTTAAATGCTCAAATATCTCCAAACTGAAATGTTTCATGTTGGAAATATTCCAACTATGGACCAGGAGTAGTTTGGTGATTTTTGGAGTTGCCTAGGTATTTTATTTAACTCAACAAAGTTGCAGAATTATTAAATAAAACAGAAAATAGAAAAAAAGGGAAAACCCTACCTGGCGCCACCGCAGCCCACTAGCCAGCCCACCTGTCGGCCCAGCCCAGCACCGCTCCAGCGAGCTGCTTCGGCCAGGCAGGCAGGCAGGTGCCCGACGGCGACCGCGGCGTGCGCCACGCACCTGCTCGCCGCCTCGCCGCTCCCCTCGCCAGGTGACGACGTGGATCGTCCTCCCTCTCTCCCCCGAACCCCCCAGACACCCCCTCTCCTCTCCAGCTCCTCCCCCTCGCACGCCCCAGCCATGGCCGACGCCACCATCGCCGCACCACCGTCGTAGCCGTGCTCCCCGTCGTCTCCACGCCGTCTCACCGTGTCCAGGAGCTTCGCCGCTGTCCACTTCATCGAGCAGCCGAGCCCCGAGCGCTCGCAACGCCCGAGACCACCGCACCGACCTCGCCCGAGCTCACCGTCGCCGGAGATCCCCTTCAACGCCGACGTCGCTCCGGTCCATCTCCGACCGCACCAAGGACTCCGTCGCACTCACTGTGAGCTTAGCCATCTTCCCCTCCCTTCCGTTCTTGCTCCCGAGCCGTGTAGCAACCTCCCGGAGCTCAACCGCACCCACCGCCGTGGACCTCGTCGCCGACGTGCTCCCGGTCATCCTCCGGCCACAGGATGGTGTCCATCTTGCTCACCGCGTTCCACAGCACCTAGCTAGCCACTCCACGAGCCTCACCGAACCCTCTAGCACCAAGTTCACCTCCGACCGAACCTCGGTGGCCGCCAAAGTCGTCGCCGGCGTCGACTCCGGCCACCCCGACCCCAACGGACTCCGCCAAGAGCCGCGGGTCGTCCTCAGCTTCACTCCGGTGGTCGCCACGTTCCATTTGGTGGCCGAAACGACCAAAACCACTATCGCCGCCGCACTGTTGGTCGCCGCCGGCCAGAACTCCGGCGAGCTGACGTGGCCTAGTTGATTAACCACTAATCCACCACCTACTGACGCTGACAAGTGGGCCCCAGGGGTTAGTCAAAGCTAACCAGCCCGGGGTCAACGCGGGATTAGCCCCTGTGACACTGACGTGTGGACCCCACACGTCAGGTTTGACCCGAGCCAGCCCTGTTGACCTGCTGATGTCACTGTGATGTCAGGCTGACGCAGTAAATGATATTTCTGGATTTAATTAAATCAGGAAATTCCAGAATATTATTTAAACTTCAAAAATTCATAACTTTTATTCTGTAACTCCAAATTGGACAAATAATATATGAAAAATGAACAGAAAAATCCAATCTATCCATCTGTACTATTTTCATGCATGATCAAACAAGTTAACTTGATGTTTCAATCAGAACAAGAAAAGGCACTTTAAAAGGCCATATTTGAATTGGAATTTGAGTCTTTGATCCAAATTTGCTCAAACACATCTGGTTTTAGTTGCCTTAGCCCAACACACTCATATTGCCATGTTTCATGCATGCATCATATTGTTGCACATTGTTTGGTAATGCCTGTGTATCGTTATCCTTTGCGACAGGATCTGTTCCCGAGGAGTACCGTGATTACCCTAACGAGGAATCGTATCCGTGCAACGAACCATCAGGCAAGCAACCAACCATTTGATCATATCGATACAATCCCATGTTCTCGCTCCTGCTCTATTTTACTGCATTAAGACAACGCGATTCAAACTGCTGTGTGCTACGGTAGTTGAACCCATTTCCTCTGCATGACCTGTCATTGCCACAGTAACTAGATGAAACCCACTAGCATGTGTAGGAGTTGATTGAGCCATATGTATGTGTTGTTCCTACCTTGCTATGCCTGCTATGCTTAGAGTCGTGTCAGGTCTGGTTCATCTGGGTGATGGACTAGAGTGAAATGATTATGTCGGTAATGAGAGTGGCGTGGTGAACACGATTTGGTAAAGGTATCGATGAGAGGCCATGTAGGAGTACATGGTGGATTGTTTCATTGAAGCCGACCTTAAGCACTGAGATCTGTATGTGTGATTTAAGAATCAGCTACTACCATGCATTGGGCCCGAAACCAATGGACCCTCTCGACTTCTTATTCACCCTAGTTCTCCGTCCAGGAGTTGCAAGTAGTTTCTGGTGTTTGTAGCCTACT
This sequence comes from Triticum aestivum, assembly GCF_018294505.1. Taxonomy (NCBI): domain Eukaryota; kingdom Viridiplantae; phylum Streptophyta; class Magnoliopsida; order Poales; family Poaceae; genus Triticum; species Triticum aestivum. Next base: position 6,454 of record NW_025228258.1, on the reverse strand, counting down.
GGAGGCCGTGGACAGCGCTGACCGTAGGGGTGGGCTGTGATGCGGTAGGTACGTGGCCGGGTGTACCGAATACCCGTTAGGTATCTCGGGAACCCTGTTCACATCGTTCGGGGCCGTATGGGAAACCTCGGCCGGACTCCCTGCGGATGGAACCTGAATAGGCGATAAACCTGGACTAGAAGCTTAGGTGATTAGGTAGGTCGTGGCCGACACCCACGTTGGGCTTCCGCTTGAAGGTTGCCGAGTACATGTCGTGTAAACGACGATAAGTGGTGAGAGCGTGTATGAAGAAGTACACCCCTGCAGGGTTAACATGATCTATTCGAATAGCCGCGTCCGCGGTAAAGGACTACTTGGTTGCCTATACAGTTCATAGACAAGTAAATGGAAACTATTAAAAGCCTCAAGATAAGTGTGAGTGCCGAGGATGGCTCTTCCGTAGGAAGACGGAGGTGGATCCTCGGTAGTGTATTGAAGTGGTGAGTAGTGGACTCGTGGGCGCAAAACATTTCAAGTTGGTGTATCGTAGGATAGTCTAGCCAAGAGTCAAAGCTGGCTTGCTGCAATAACTCCACCAACCCTTCTTGATACTATGCATGTATGTAGGATCTGATGTAAGTCTTGCTGAGTACCTTTGTACTCATGTTGCTATAATCTACATTTTTTACAGAAGACGCTGCAACCCCTTCTGATGGGTTCTATGTAGACGTTGACATCAACGAGTAGGCTAAAGACCCAGGTGGTGACCCTGAGCTTGTGATGGACCACGTAGTATAGTTAGGCTTCCAAGCCTCTTTTATTTTACTAGTTGTCTGTACCCAGACAAAGTACTTCCGCTGTTGGCCTGTATGACTGTATGACTTGTATGTTGGGTCGTGAGACCCGTACCTTTGTGTGTATGTTATGTATGGCTCTCTGAGCCCTAAATAAAGTACTTGTGTCGTAGAGTCATGTTGTGATGCTTCGTTGTATTTGCACATATCGAGCATATTGTGTGTATGATTGAAATGCTTGGTATGTGTGGGATCTGACTATCTAGTTGTTTATCTTTAGTAGCCTCTCTTACCGGGAAATGTCTCCTAGTGTTACCGCTGAGCCATGGTAGCTTGCTACTGCTCTGGAACACTTAGGCTGGCCGGCATGTGTCCTTCTTCGTTCCTGTGTCTGTCCCTTCGGGGAAATGTCACGCTTTGAGTACCGGAGTCCTGTTAGCCCGCTACAGCCCGGTTTACCGGAGTCCTGCTAGCCCAGTGCTACAGCCCGGGCCCACTTGCTGATGACCGACACGTTCGAAGCTGGGTCATGGATGCCTGTCCCTGTAAGTCTGTGCCGCTTTGGGTTTACGACTAGTCATGTCAGCCCGGGCTCTTTATCATATGGATGCTAGCGACACTATCATATACGTGAGCCAAAAGGCGCAAACGGTCCCGGGGAAAGGTAAGGCGACACCCGTGGGAATACCGTGCGTGAGGCCGCAAAGTGATATGAAGTGTTACCGGCTAGATCGATGTGACATCGAGTCGGGGTCCTGACAGCGTTGGCATCAGAGCCGGACTGCCTGTAGGTTCTCCAAGCCAAACTGGTCGATGTTGAGTCTAGAAATTCTTTAGTTATATGTAGGGGAATTGTTTGTGGGTTGGAACGTAAGGCTCTTTTTACTCCTTATATCTTATGACATTCTGATCTGAGTCAGTCCATTCTTCCACCGGGGGTTAAGGAATTAGGATCTGTTCTCTCTATCAGGATCACGTGTTACTGATCAGTAGTACCTTATAAGTTTGATGGTTACAAGCCTAGTCCAGTTCTACTACCACATTATGTTGTAAGAATGGTTTCAAGACTTGATATGATGATGTTGAGTGTGTACGAAATCCTTTGTCAAATGTCTCAATATCCTTTTTGAGCATTTACAGCTGTTATGCTGCCGAAATTTTGCTAGAAATTCTAATGCCTTTGCATTATAATTGTGCTTTCAGATGGCCACTCGCGACCTCAATCAAGTGGTTCGCCTGACTCGATGCCTAGATGTACCCGGCCATACTGCTAAGTTGGTCAGGGTAATGACTGAGGCTGGATACCGCTGGTATCCTGAGTACACGGTCGAAGAGCAATTCCGAGATTTTAATCAAAGCCAGTATCTCTGCACTGTCAGGATATCTCCTTCTTATCCTGGATCCACTGAGCCTCTTCACTGCTCCTATGGACTCGGGGTTACTATCGAGATGGCTGTGCAGGATGCCGCCTACTCCATGATGACCATTATGCGAGTCAGATCTGGGTTATTTCGGGACTCTGACTTCCGGTATATGCCAGGATCACTTCCGGGAGCACAAGGATATTTTCAGGCTATATATGCTGACTCCACTCAGGAGGATTCACGAACTCGCACCACTGCTGAGATGCTCGAGGATAAGGACCGTGAAAATCGGGCCTTAAGGTTAGAGCTCTTCAATACCCGTGCTGACCACTGGGCCACTTTTGACTCGGTTCGCACCGGCAGTGCAAGCTGGATATTCAGACATGCGCGATCTCTATCCTGTGAGATCTGCTCTGCCAGACGTGATGGTTTGGCGTGATGTAGGAGGCATCACCCCACCTCGCGGTCCCCGCAGGCCACCGTTTGCTGGTCCAAGACCTCATCCTAGCCCCTATGGTCCACAAGCTCCGCGAGACCGTCTGTTTCCGGATGATCATGTTGAACTTCCGGGCTATGGAGGTGACTTCTACGAGGACTACTACGGATCGGTCTGAGTTAGTAGTAGTATCACTAGTTCGCACTAGCTGTGTCGTCTGTCGTTCCGCGTGACTCGTGGGATATGACCTAGTTTGTACTCTTTCCGGAGTTGTAGAAAAATAATGTATAGGAGTTTGGAATGCCTCCGATGAGATGTAATCCCTTTTCACCGTAATAGTACTTTGTTTGGTCTTGTACTAAACCTTGTATGGTGTGTATGACGATGGAATAAAGAAGCAATTTCTGTATCTACCATGTCATACGGATGATCATCTTGCATTCCGAGTTACTCCTTGCATTATGTATCCTATGTCGGAATTTTATCATTCTGACTAAATCATTGGCTTGTTTACCTAGGATGGTCAACACGCGCGCCAACCCTGCTTCTCAAGAGCAGGCCGAAGGCAGTGAAGCCAGGAATGAAAATCTGCCTCATCCTCCTTCACTAGCCGAGGTGATGATGGAAGCTGAGAGAAACAAGCGGGAGACAAACCGTTTGTTGGAGCGTATTGAACAGAATACAGCACACCATCAGAGGGCTAACGTGGTGTCACTCAGCAATTTTATCAAATTGCATCCACCCACGTTCCACCACTCCGTCGAGCCTCTCGACGCCGATGACTGGCTTCGCAGTATCTCTCACAAGCTGCGTTCCGCGCTGGTAGCTGAGGCTGACAAGGTCACCTTTGCCGCATATCATCTTGAAGGCCCCGCCAGTCTATGGTGGGAGAATTATGGAGCTATGCGCCCAGCGGGCCATGTCACAACTTGGGCTGAATTCAGTGAGGCTTTCCGTGAACATCACATTCCGGAGGGTCTCATGGACCGTAAGCGTGAAGAATTTTGCAATTTCACCCAAGGCCGACTTTCTGTGGATGTCTATAGCAGGGAGTTTGGTAATCTTGCACGATATGCAACCGAGGAAGTTTCTACTGACGCCAAGAAGCAAGCAAGGTTCCGTAAGGGCCTTAGTCCTGAGCTTCGTCGCGACCTCCGTCTGCATGAGTGCACATCTTTTTCGAAACTTGTCAACAAAGCCATCAGTGCTGAAACTGGTCAGACTGATTATGACGCAACACGCAAGCATGGACGTGATATGGGTTCCTCATCCGGTGCTGGTCCTCAGAAGCGCCGCGTGTGGGTACCCAATACCGCCCTGCCACCCAGGTTCACACCGAGGCCATCTTTTCAGGCGCCTCGCCCTGTTCAACAGTCTGCACCAGCCAAGCCCTATGGGGGTCCATCCAATAATGCTCCTCCACGTACCAGTTCCGTGACTTGTTTCAAGTGTGGGGAATCTGGTCATTATATGCGTGAGTGTTCCCAGACCAACCCCAATCAATCTGCTAAAGCTGTTGGCCGTGGCAAGCCGACAGGGAAGGTGTTCCATGCCAAACCGGTCACCGCTTCACGTGGCCATGTCAACTGTGTCTCTGCCGAAGAAGCTCAAGAGGATCCCAACGTCGTTCTCGGTACGCTTCTTGTTAATTGCCACCCGGCATCTGTTCTTTTCGATACAAGAGCCTCTCATTCCTTTATATCTGAAAATTATGCTCGTTTGCATAACGTTGCATTCTGTGATCTGCCGTCCACTATGGAAATCTCTACCCCTGGGTCTAGATGGCAGACCTCTAGGGTAAGTTATGGAAATGAAATCCAAGTCGACAGACTTGTTTTTCTCGCATCTTTGATAGCCCTTAAATCTTCAGACATTAATATCATTTTGGGTATGGACTGGATGTCAGCTCATCATGCCAAAATCGATTGCTTCTCTAGGACTGTTCAACTCACCCATCCTTCGGGAAAGATAGTCAACGTCTTGACCCGAATAGCCAAGCGGTAGTTATATTCTCTTAACGCCAGCCCTTTGCCAGACCTTGAGGACGTTCCGGTAGTCCGTGATTTTCCGGATGTCTTTCCAGAGGAATTGCCAGGTGTTCCACCTGACAGGGATGTTGAGTTCGTAATAGACCTCATTCCAGGTACCGTTCCGATTGCTAGAAGACCTTATAAGATGGCACCCCTAGAACTAGCCGAGCTTAAGAAGCAACTCGATGAATCCTTGAAAAAGGGTTTCATCCGCCCTAGTTCATCTCCGTGGGCTTGCCCCGTCCTATTCGTCAAGAAGAAGGATGGTACGGACCGGATGGTTGTAGATTACCGACCTGTCAATTTGGTCACAATCAAGAACAAATATCCACTTCCCAGGATCAACGATCTGTATGATCAGCTCGCTGGATCCTCAGTCTTCTCCAAGATGGATTTGAGGTTGGGCTACCATCAAATCAAAATCAGAAACGGGGACATTCCTAAAACGGCCTTTGTTACTCGTTACGGCCAATACGAGTACACCGTCATGTCCTTCGGTTTAACCAACGCTCCAGCCACCTTTTCTCGGTTAATGAACTCAATCTTCATGGAGTATTTGGATAAATTCGTCGTAGTTTATCTCGATGATATACTCATCTACTCCAAGAACGAGGAAGAACATGCCGAACATCTAAGGCTAGTGTTGCAGAAACTTCGAGAGCATCGCCTTTATGCCAAATTTTCAAAATGTGAATTCTGGTTGCGAGAAGTGACCTATCTGGGTCACGTAATATCTGGTAAAGGTATTGTTGTTAACCCTGAGCGAGTTCAAGCTGTCCTTGACTGGACTCCACCCGAATCGGTCAAGCAAGTTCGGAGTTTTCTAGGCTTAGCGAGCTATTGCCGTCGCTTTGTCGAGAACTTCTCCAAAGTTGCTAAACCCCTAACCGAACTCCTCAAGAAGGATAAGAAGTTCGAATGGACTCCACAATGTGAGCACAGTTTTCAGGAACTGAAAAGACGCCTGACTTCTGCTCCCATGCTGGTACCGCCAGATTTCTCCAAGGACTTTGTTATCTACTGCGACGCCTCGCGACAAGCACTAGGTTGCATCCTTATGCAAGATCGACATGTAATTGCTTACGCTTCACGGCAATTGCACCCACATGAGGAGAATTATCCTACTCATGATCTGGAACTTGCAGCCGTAGTCTATGCCCTTAAGACCTGGCGACATTACCTCCTCGGTAATCGTTGCGAAATATTCACTGATCACCAAAGTCTGAAGTACATTTTCACCCAACCGGATTTGAATCTCAGGCAAAGACGTTGGGTTGAATTGATCACAGACTTCGACTTAGGGATAACCTATACCCCAGGGAAAGCCAACGTCATGGCTGATGCGCTAAGTCGTAAATCTTATTGTAACAACGTGATGTTACAACAAAGTCAACCGCTTCTCCATGAGGAATTTCGGAAGCTTAACCTTCACATTGTTCCTCAAGGTTTTCTCTCCACCTTGGTGGCAAAACCTACCCTTACGGATCAAATTATCAAAGCACAGAAGGTAGATCCGGGAATCTCCCGCATCAAGAGGAACATTCAGAAGGGAATTGCGAATTGTTTCTCCGTTAATGATCAAGGAGTCGTGTACTTCGGGGATCGATTAGTAGTTCCCAAAGTGCGCAACCTAAGGCGATTAATCCTTAAGGAAGCCCATGAATCTCCTCTCACCATTCATCCCGGTAGTACTAAAATGTATCAGGACCTACGCCAGAGGTTCTGGTGGACTAGGATGAAGAGAGAAATTGCTCAGTATATTGCCAATTGCGACGTCTGTCGTCGTGTAAAAGCAGAGCATCAACGGCCTGCTGGCACCCTTCAACCCTTAGCTATTCCTGAATGGAAATG
>NW_025228257.1:64720-89351 GCF_018294505.1 Triticum aestivum | reverse complement strand
AATCGCTCGGACCCCAAAACGGGGAGTAATAGTCCACGAAAGGGACCAGAATTGGCAAAAATTATGAGTGTTGATGGCTGACACGTAAACGCACCTCGGAGTTCACAAATCGTGGGAATCACTCCGAGACCCCAAAACAGTGAGTAATAGTCCACGAAACGGTCAGAATTCACCAAAACTGTGAGTATTAACGCCCCAGATGCAAACACACTATGGGGATCGTCAATCGTGAAAATCGCTCCGAGACCCCAAAACGGGCCAGAATCGTGAGTAATAGTCGACGAAACGGACCAGAATTAGCCAAAATTGTGAGTGTTGATGACCGACACATAAGCACACCTTGGGGTTCAACAACCATGAAAATCTCTTTGCGACCCCAAAATGGTGAGTAATAGTCCACGAAAAGGGTCAGACTCGACAAAAACCATGAGTATTGATGACCGACACGTAAACGCACCCCGGGATTCAACAATAGTCCATGAAACGGGCCAGAATCGACAAAAGCTGTGATTGTTGATCACCGACATGTAAGCGCACCTTGGGGTTCAACAACCATGGAATTCGCTTTGGGACCCCAAAACCATGAGTAATAGTGCACGAAACAGGTTAGAATCGACAAAAACCACGAGTGTTGATAACCGACACGTAAGCACACCTTGGGGTTCAACAACTATGCAAATCGCTTCGGTACCCCAAAACGGTTAGTAATAGTACACGAAACGGGTCAGAATTGGCCAAATCTATGAGTGTTGACGACAGACTTGCAAACGCACCTTGGGATTGTCAATCGTGAAAATCGCTCCGGGACCCCAAAACGGTGAGTAATAGTCCACAAAACGGACAAGAATTGGCCAAAATTGTGAGTGGTTATGACCGACACATAAACGCAACCCGGGGTTCGTCAATCATCGAAATTACTTCGGGACCCCAAAACTGAGTAGTAGTCCTGGAAACGGGCCTGAATCGGCCCAAACCGCGAGTTTCGACGACCAACACGTCAGCACGTATTTGGGTTCAACAACCATGGAAATCGCTTTGGGACCCCAAAGCGGTGAGTAAAAGTCCACGAAACGGGCCAGAATCGGCCAAAACTGCGAGTGTTGATAACCGACACGTAAGCGCACCTTGGGGTTCAACAACTATGCAAATCGCTTCGGTACCCCAAAACGGTTAGTAATAGTACACGAAACGGGTTAGGATTGGCCGAAACTGTGAGTGTTGACAACGGACATGCAAACGCACCCTGGGATGGTCAATTGTGAAAATCGGTCCGGGACCCCAAAAAGGTGATTAATAGTCCAGAAAACGGACAAGAATTGGCCAAAATTGTGGGTGGTTATGACCGACACATAAACGCAACCCGTGGTTCGTCAATCGTCGAAATCACTTCAGGACCTGAAAACTAAGTAATAGTCCAAGAAACAGGCCTGAATCGGCCCAAACCGCGAGTTTCGACGACCAACACGTAAGGACACATTGGGGTTCAACAACCATGGAAATCGCTTTGGGACCCCAAAACGGTGAGTCAAAGTCCCTGAAACGGGCTAGAATCGGCCAAAACTGCGAGTGTTGATGACCGACACATAAGCGCACCTTGGGGTTCAACAACTATGCAAATCGCTTTGGGCCCCCAAAATGGTAAGTAATAGTCCACAAAACGTGTCAGAATTGGCAAAACTGTGAGTGTTGACGACAGACGCGTAAACGCACCCCGGGGATTGTCAATCATGGAAATCGCTCGGACCCCAAAACGGGGAGTAATAGTCCACGAAAGGGACCAGAATTGGCAAAAATTATGAGTGTTGATGGCTGACACGTAAACGCACCTCGGAGTTCACAAATCGTGGAAATCACTCCGAGACCCCAAAACAGTGAGTAATAGTCCACGAAACGGTCAGAATTCACCAAAACTGTGAGTATTAACGCCCCAGATGCAAACACACTATGGGGATCGTCAATCGTGAAAATCGCTCCGGGACCCCAAAATGGGCCAGAATCGTGAGTAATAGTTGACGAAACGGACCAGAATTCGCCAAAATTGTGAGTGTTGATGACCGACACATAAGCACACCTTGGGGTTCAACAACCATGAAAATCTCTTTGCGACCCCAAAATCGTGAGTAATAGTCCACGAAATGGGTCAGAATCGACAAAAACCGTGAGTATTGATGACCCACACGTAAACGCACCCCGGGGTTCAACAATAGTCCATGAAACGGGCCAGAATCGACAAAAACTGTGATTGTTGATGACCGACATGTAAGCGCACCTTGGGGTTGAACAACCATGGAATTCGCTTTGGGACCCCAAAACCGTGAGTAATAGTGCACGAAACAGGTTAGAATCGACAAAACCCACGAGTGTTGATAACCGACAGGTAAGCGCACCTTGGGGTTCAACAACTATGCAAATCGCTTCGGTACCCCAAAACGGTTAGTAATAGTACACGAAACGGGTCAGAATTGGCCAAATCTATGAGTGTTGACGACAGACTTGCAAACGCACCTTGGGATTGTCAATCGTGAAAATCGCTCCGGGACCCCAAAACGGTGAGTAATAGTCCACAAAACGGACAAGAATTGGCCAAAATTGTGAGTGGTTATGACTGACACATAAACGCAACCCGGGGTTCGTCAATCATCGAAATCACTTCGGGACCCCAAAACTGAGTAGTAGTCCTAGAAACGGGCCTGAATCGGCCCAAACCGCGAGTTTCGACGACCAACACGTCAGCACGTATTTGGGTTCAACAACCATGGAAATCGCTTTGGGACCCCAAAGCGGTGAGTAAAAGTCCACGAAACGGGCCAGAATCGGCCAAAACTGCGAGTGTTGATAACCGACACGTAAGCGCACCTTGGGGTTCAACAACTATGCAAATCGCTTCGGTACCCCAAAACGGTTAGTAATAGTACACGCAACGGGTTAGGATTCGCCAAAACTGTGAGTGTTGACAACGGACATGCAAACGCACCCTGGGATTGTCAATTGTGAAAATCGGTCCGGGACCCCAAAAAGGTGAGTAATAGTCCACAAAACGGACAAGAATTGGCCAAAATTGTGGGTGGTTATGACCGACACATAAACGCAACCCGTGGTTCGTCAATCGTCGAAATCACTTCGGGACCCGAAAACTAAGTAATACTCCAGGAAACAGGCCTGAATCGGCCCAAACCGCAAGTTTCGACGACCAACACGTAAGGACACATTTTGGTTCAACAACCATGGAAATCGCTTTGGGACCCCAAAACGGTGAGTAAAAGTCCCTGAAACGGGCTAGAACCGGCCAAAACTGCGAGTGTTGATGACCGACACGTAAGCGCACCTTGGGGTTCAACAACTATGCAAATCGCTTTGGGCCCCCAAAATGGTAAGTAATAGTCCACAAAACGTGTCAGAATTGGCAAAACTGTGAGTGTTGACGACAGACGCGTAAACGCACCCCGGGGATTGTCAATCATGGAAATCGCTCGGACCCCAAAACGGGGAGTAATAGTCCACGAAAGGGACCAGAATTGGCAAAAATTATGAGTGTTGATGGCTGACACGTAAACGCACCTCGGAGTTCACAAATCGTGGAAATCACTCCGAGACCCCAAAACAGTGAGTAATAGTCCACGAAACGGTCAGAATTCACCAAAACTGTGAGTATTGATGCCGGACAAGCAAACACACCATGGGGATCGTCAATCGTGAAAATCGCTCCGGGACCCCAAAACGGGCCAGAATCGTGAGTAATAGTCCACGAAACGGACCAGAATTAGCCAAAATTGTGAGTGTTGATGACCGACACATAAGCACACCTTGGGGTTCAACAACCATGGAAATCGCTTTGCGACCCCAAAATCGTGAGTAATAGTCCACGAAATGGGTCAGAATCGACAAAAACCGTGAGTATTGATGACCCACACGTAAACGCACCCCGGGGTTCAACAATAGTCCATGAAACGGGCCAGAATTGACAAAAACTGTGATTGTTGATGACCGACATGTAAGCGCACCTTGGGGTTCAACAACCATGGAATTCGCTTTGGGACCCCAAAACCGTGAGTAATAGTGCACGAAACAGGTTAGAATCGACAAAAACCACGAGTGTTGATAACCGACACGTAAGCGCACCTTGGGGTTCAACAAGTATGCAAATCGCTTCGGTACCCCAAAACGGTTAGTAATAGTACACGAAACGGGTCAGAATTGGCCAAATCTATGAGTGTTGACGACAGACTTGCAAACGCACCTTGGGATTGTCAATCGTGAAAATCGCTCCGGGACCCCAAAACGGTGAGTAATAGTGCACTAAACGGACAAGAATTGGCCAAAATTGTGAGTGGTTATGACCGACACATAAACGCAACCCGGGGTTCGTCAATCATCGAAATCACTTCGGGACCCCAAAACTGAGTAGTAGTCCTAGAAACGGGCCTTAATCGGCCCAAACCGCAAGTTTCGACGACCAACACGTCAGCACGTATTTGGGTTCAACAACCATGGAAATCGCTTTGGGACCCCAAAGCGGTGAGTAAAAGTCCACGAAACGGGCCAGAATCGGCCAAAACTGCGAGTGTTGATAACCGACACGTAAGCGCACCTTGGGGTTCAACAACTATGCAAATCGCTTCGGTACCCCAAAACGGTTAGTAATAGTACACGCAACGGGTTAGGATTGGCCGAAACTGTGAGTGTTGACAACGGACATGCAAACGCACCCTGGGATTGTCAATTGTGAAAATCGGTCCGGGACCCCAAAAAGGTGAGTAATAGTCCACAAAACGGACAAGAATTGGCCAAAATTGTGGGTGGTTATGACCGACACATAAACGCAACCCGTGGTTCGTCAATCGTCGAAATCACTTCGGGACCCGAAAACTAAGTAATAGTCCAGGAAACAGGCCTGAATCGGCCCAAACCGCAAGTTTCGACGACCAACACGTAAGGACACATTTTGGTTCAACAACCATGGAAATCGCTTTGGGACCCCAAAACGGTGAGTAAAAGTCCCCGAAACGGGCTAGAATCGGCCAAAACTGCGAGTGTTGATGACCGACACGTAAGCGCACCTTGGGGTTCAACAACTATGCAAATCGCTTTGGGCCCCCAATATGGTAAGTAATAGTCCACAAAACGTGTCAGAATTGGCAAAACTGTGAGTGTTGACGACAGACGCGTAAACGCACCCCGGGGATTGTCAATCATGGAAATCGCTCGGACCCCAAAACGGGGAGCAATAGTCCACGAAAGGGACCAGAATTGGCAAAAATTATGAGTGTTGATGGCTGACACGTAAACGCACCTCGGAGTTCACAAATCGTGGAAATCACTCCGAGACCCCAAAACAGTGAGTAATAGTCCACGAAACGGTCAGAATTCACCAAAACTGTGAGTATTGACGCCGGACAAGCAAACACACCATGGGGATCGTCAATCGTGAAAATCGCTCCGGGACCCCAAAACGGGCCAGAATCGTGAGTAATAGTCCACGAAACGGACCAGAATTAGCCAAAATTGTGAGTGTTGATGACCGACACATAAGCACACCTTGGGGTTCAACAACCATGGAAATCGCTTTGCGACCCCAAAATCGTGAGTAATAGTCCACGAAATGGGTCAGAATCGACAAAAACCGTGAGTATTGATGACCCACACGTAAACGCACCCCGGGGTTCAACAATAGTCCATGAAACGGGCCAGAATCGACAAAAACTGTGATTGTTGATGACCGACATGTAAGCGCACCTTGGGGTTCAACAACCATGGAATTCGCTTTGGGACCCCAAAACCGTGAGTAATAGTGCACGAAACAGGTTAGAATCGACAAAAACCACGAGTGTTGATAACCGACACGTAAGCGCACCTTGGGGTTCAACAACTATGCAAATCGCTTCGGTACCCCAAAACGGTTAGTAATAGTACACGAAACGGGTCAGAATTGGCCAAATCTATGAGTGTTGACGACAGACTTGCAAACGCACCTTGGGATTGTCAATCGTGAAAATCGCTCCGGGACCCCAAAACGGTGAGTAATAGTCCACAAAACGGACAAGAATTGGCCAAAATTGTGAGTGGTTATGACCGACACATAAACGCAACCCGGGGTTCGTCAATCATCGAAATCACTTCGGGACCCCAAAACTGAGTAGTAGTCCTAGAAACGGGCCTTAATCGGCCCAAACCGCGAGTTTCGACGACCAACACGTCAGCACGTATTTGGGTTCAACAACCATGGAAATCGCTTTGGGACCCCAAAGCGGTGAGTAAAAGTCCACGAAACGGGCCAGAATCGGCCAAAACTGCGAGTGTTGATAACCGACACGTAAGCGCACCTTGGGGTTCAACAACTATGCAAATCGCTTCGGTACCCCAAAACGGTTAGTAATAGTACACGCAACGGGTTAGGATTGGCCGAAACTATGAGTGTTGACAACGGACATGCAAACGCACCCTGGGATTGTCAATTGTGAAAATCGGTCCGGGACCCCAAAAAGGTGAGTAATAGTCCACAAAACGGACAAGAATTGGCCAAAATTGTGGGTGGTTATGACCGACACATAAACGCAACCCGTGGTTCGTCAATCGTCGAAATCACTTCGGGACCCGAAAACTAAGTAATAGTCCAAGAAACAGGCCTGAATCGGCCCAAACCGCGAGTTTCGACGACCAACACGTAAGGACACATTTTGGTTCAACAACCATGGAAATCGCTTTGGGACCCCAAAACGGTGAGTAAAAGTCCCTGAAACGGGCTAGAATCAGCCAAAACTACGAGTGCTGATGACCGACACGTAAGCGCACCTTGGGGTTCAACAACTATGCAAATCGCTTTGGGCCCCCAAAATGGTAAGTAATAGTCCACAAAACGTGTCAGAATTTGCAAAACTGTGAGTGTTGACGACAGACGCGTAAACGCACCCCGGGGATTGTCAATCATGGAAATCGCTCGGACCCCAAAACGGGGAGTAATAGTCCACGAAAGGGACCAGAATTGGCAAAAATTATGAGTGTTGATGGCTGACACGTAAACGCACCTCGGAGTTCACAAATCGTGGAAATCACTCCGAGACCCCAAAACAGTGAGTAATAGTCCACGAAACGGTCAGAATTCACCAAAACTGTGAGTATTGACGCCGGACAAGCAAACACACCATGGGGATCGTCAATCGTGAAAATCGCTCCGAGACCCCAAAACGGGCCAGAATCGTGCGTAATAGTCCACGAAACGGACCAGAATTAGGCAAAATTGTGAGTGTTGATGACCGACACATAAGCACACCTTGGGGTTCAACAACCATGGAAATCGCTTTGCGACCCCAAAATCGTGAGTAATTGTCCATGAAATGGGTCAGAATCGACAAAAACCGTGAGTATTGATGACCCACACGTAAACGCACCCCGGGGTTCAACAATAGTCCATGAAACGGGCCAGAATCGACAAAAACTGTGATTGTTGATGACCGACATGTAAGCGCACCTTGGGGTTCAACAACCATGGAATTCGCTTTGGGACCCCAAAACCGTGAGCAATAGTGCACGAAACAGGTTAGAATCGACAAAAACCATGAGTGTTGATAACCGACACGTAAGCGCACCTTGGGGTTCAACAACTATGCACATCGCTTCGGTACCCCAAAACGGTTAGTAATAGTACACGAAACGGGTCAGAATTGGCCAAATCTATGAATGTTGACGACAGACTTGCAAACGCACCTTGGGATTGTCAATCGTGAAAATCGCTCCGGGACCCCAAAACGGTGAGTAATAGTCCCCAAAATGGACAAGAATTGGCCAAAATTGTGAGTGGTTATGACCAACACATAAACGCAACCCGGGGTTCGTCAATCATCGAAATCACTTCGGGACCCCAAAACTGAGTAGTAGTCCAAGAAACGGGCCTGAATCGGCCCAAACCGCGAGTTTCGACGACCAACACGTCAGCACGTATTTGGGTTCAACAACCATGGAAATCGCTTTGGGACCCCAAAGCGGTGAGTAAAAGTCCACGAAACGGGCCAGAATCGGCCAAAACTGCGAGTGTTGATAACCGACACGTAAGCGCACCTTGGGGTTCAACACTATGCAAATCGCTTCGGTACCCCAAAACGGTTAGAAATAGTACACGAAACGGGTTAGGATTGGCCGAAACTATGAGTGTTGACGACGGACATGCAAAGGCACCCTAGGATTGTCAATTATGAAAATCGGTCCTGGACCCCAAAACGGTGAGTAATAGTCCACAGAACGGACAAGAATTGGCCAAAATTGTGAGTGGTTATGAGCGACACATAAACGCAACCCGTTGTTCGTCAATCGTCGAAATCACTTCGGGACCCGAAAACTAAGTAATAGTCCAAGAAACGGGCCTGAATCGGCCCAAACCGCGAGTTTCGACGACCAACACGTAAGGACACATTGGGGTTCAACAACCATGGAAATCACTTTGGGACCCCAAAACGGTGAGTAAAAGTCCCTGAAACGGGCTAGAATCGGCCAAAACTACGAGTGTTGATGACCGACACGTAAGCGCACCTTGGGGTTCAACAACTATGCAAATCGCTTTGGGCCCCCAAAACGGTAAGTAATAGTCCACAAAACGTGTCAGAATTGGCAAAACTGTGAGTGTTGACGACAGACGCGTAAACGCACCCCGGGGATTGTCAATCATGGAAATCGCTCTCGGACCCCAAAACGGCGAGTAATAGTCCACGAAAGGGACCAGAATTGGCAAAAATTATGAGTGTTGATGGCCGACACGTAAACGCACCTCGGAGTTCACAAATCGTGGAAATCACTCCGAGACCCCAAAACAGTGAGTAATAGTCCATGAAACGGTCAGAATTCACCAAATCTGTGAGTATTGACGCCGGACATGCAAACACACCATGGGGATCGTCAATCGTGAAAATCACTCCGGGACCCCGAAACGGGCCAGAATCGTGAGTAATAGTCCACGAAACGGACCAGAATTAGCCAAAATTGTGAGTGTTGATGACCGACACATAAGCACACCTTGGGGTTCAACAACCATGGAAATCGCTTTGCGACCCCAAAATGGTGAGTAATAGTCCACGAAACGGGTCAGAATCGACAAAAACCGTGAGTATTGATGACCAACATGTAAGCGCACCTTGGGGTTCAACAACCATGGAATTCGTTTTGGGACCCCAAAACCGTGAGTAATAGTGCACAAAACAGGTTAGAATCGACAAAAACCGCGAGTGTTGATAACCGACACGTAAGCGCACCTTGGGGTTCAACAACTATGCAAATCGCTTCGGTACCCCAAAACTGTTAGTAATAGTACACGAAACGGGTCAGAATTGGCCAAAACTATGAGTGTTGACGACAGACTTGCAAACGCACCCTGGGATTGTCAATCGTGAAAATCGCTCCGGGACCCCAAAACGGTGAGTAATAGTCCACAAAACGGACAAGAATTGGCCAAAATTGTGAGTGGTTATGACCGACACATAAACGCAACCCGGGGTTCGTCAATCATCGAAATCACTTCAGGACCCCAAAACTGAGTAATAGTCCAAGAAACGGGCCTGAATCGGCCCAAACCGCGAGTTTCGACGACCAACACGTCAGCACGTATTTGGGTTCAACAACCATGGAAATCGCTTTGGGACCCAAAGCGGTGAGTGTTGATAACCGACACGTAAGCGCACCTTGGGGTTCAACAACTATGTAAATCGCTTCGGTACCCCAAAACGGTTAGTAATAGTACACGAAACGGGTTAGGATTGGCCGAAACTGTGAGTGTTGACAACGGACATGCAAACGCACCCTGGGATTGTCAATTGTGAAAATCGGTCCGGGACCCCAAAACGGTGAGTAATAGTCCACAAAACGGACAAGAATTGGCCAAAATTGTGGGTGGTTATGACCGACACATAAACGCAACCCGTGGTTCGTCAATCGTCGAAATCACTTCGGGACCCGAAAACTAAGTAATAGTCCAAGAAACGGTCCTGAATCGGCCCAAACCGCGAGTTTCGACGACCAACACGTAAGGACACATTGGGGTTCAACAACCATGGAAATCGCTTTGGGACCCCAGAACGGTGAGTAAAAGTCCATGAAACGGGCTAGAATCGGCCAAAACTCCGAGTGTTGATGACCGACACGTAAGCGCACCTTGGGGTTCAACAACTAGGCAAATCGCTTTGGGCCCCCAAAACGGTAAGTAATAGTCCACAAAACGTGTCAGAATTGGCAAAACTGTGAGTGTTGACGACAGACGCGTAAACGCACCCCGGGGATTGTCAATCATGGAAATCGCTCTCGGACCCCAAAACGGTGAGTAATAGTCCACGAAAGGGACCAGAATTGGCAAAAATTATGAGTGTTGATGGCCGACACGTAAACGCACCTCGGAGTTCACAAATCGTGGAAATCACTCCGAGACCCCAAAACAGTGAGTAATAGTCCACGAAACGGTCAGAATTCACCAAAACTGTGAGTATTGACGCCGGACAAGCAAACACACCATGGGGATCGTCAATCGTGAAAATCGCTCCGGGACCCCAAAACGGGCCAGAATCGTGAGTAATAGTCCACGAAACAGACCAGAATTAGCCAAAATTGTGAGTGTTGATGACCGACACATAAGCACACCTTGGGGTTCAACAACCATGGAAATCGCTTTGCGACCCCAAAATGGTGAGTAATAGTCCACGAAACGGGTCAGAATCGACAAAAACCGTGAGTATTGATGACCGTCACGTAAGCGCACCCCGGGGTTCAACAATAGTCCATGAAACGGGCCAGAATCGATAAAAACTGTGATTGTTGATGACCGACATGTAAGCGCACCTTGGGGTTCAACAACCATGGAATTCGCTTTGGGACCCCAAAACCGTGAGTAATAGTGCACGAAACAGGTTAGAATCGACAAAAACCGCGAGTGTTGATAACCGACACGTAAGCGCACCGTGGGATTCAACAACTATGCAAATCGCTTCGGTACCCCAAAACTATTAGTAATAGTACACGCAACGGGTCAGAATTGGCCAAAACTATGAGTGTTGACGACAGACTTGCAAACCCACCCTGGGATTGTCAATCGTGAAAATCACTCCGGGACCCCAAAACGGTGAGTAATAGTCCACAAAACGGACAAGAATTGGCCAAAATTGTGAGTGGTTATGACCGACACATAAACGCAACCCGGGGTTCGTCAATCATCGAAATCACTTCGGGACCCCAAAACTGAGTAATAGTCCAAGAAACGGGCATGAATCGGCCCAAACCGCGAGTTTCGACGACCAACACGTCAGCACGTATTTGGGTTCAACAACCATGGAAATCGCTTTGGGACCCAAAGCGGTGAGTAAAAGTCCACGAAACGGGCCAGAATCGGCCAAAACTGCGAGTGTTGATAACCGACACGTAAGCGCACCTTGGGGTTCAACAACTATGCAAATCGCTTCGGTACCCCAAAACAGTTAGTAATAGTACACGAAACGGGTTAGGATTGGCCGAAACTGTGAGTGTTGACAACGGACATGCAAACGCACCCTGGGATTGTCAATTGTGAAAATCGGTCCGGGACCCCAAAACGGTGAGTAATAGTCCACAAAACGGACAAGAATTGGCCAAAATTGTGGGTGGTTATGACCGACACATAAACGCAACCCGTGGTTCGTCAATCATCGAAATCACTTCGGGACCCGGAAACTAAGTAGTAGTCCAAGAAACAGGCCTGAATCGGCCCAAACCGCGAGTTTCGACGACCAACACGTAAGGACACATTAGGGTTCAACAACCATGGAAATCGCTTTGGGACCCCAAAACGGTGAGTAAAAGTCCCTGAAACGGGCTAGAATCGGCCAAATCTGCGAGTGTTGATGACCGACACCGAAGCACACCTTGGGGTTCAACTACTATGCAAATCGCTTTGGGCCCCCAAAACGGTAAGTAATAGTCCACAAAACGTGTCAGAATTGGCAAAACTGTGAGTGTTGACGACAGACGCGTAAACGCACCCCGAGGATTGTCAATCATGGAAATCGCTCTCGGACCCCAAAACGGTGAGTAATAGTCCACGAAAGGGACCAGAATTGGCAAAAATTATGAGTGTTGATGGCCGACACGTAAACGCACCTCGGAGTTCACAAATCGTGGAAATCACTCCGAGACCCCAAAACAGTGAGTAATAGTCCACGAAACGGTCAGAATTCACCAAAACTGTGAGTATTGACGCCGGACAAGCAAACACACCATGGGGATCGTCAATCGTGAAAATCGCTCTGGGACCCCAAAACGGGCCAGAATCGTTAGTAATAGTCCACGAAACAGACCAGAATTAGCCAAAATTGTGAGTGTTGATGACCGACACATAAGCACACCTTGGGGTTCAACAACCATGGAAATCGCTTTGCGACCCCAAAATGGTGAGTAATAGTCCACGAAACGGGTCAGAATCGACAAAAACCGTGAGTATTGATGACCGACACGTAAACGCACCCCGGGGTTCAACAATAGTCCATGAAACGGGCCAGAATCGACAAAAACTGTGATTGTTGATGACCGACATGTAAGCGCACCTTGGGGTTCAACAACCATGGAATTCGCTTTGGGACCCCAAAACCGTGAGTAATAGTGCACGAAACAGGTTAGAATCGACAAAAACCGCGAGTGTTGATAACCGACACGTAAGCGCACCTTGGGGTTCAACAACTATGCAAATCGCTTCGGTACCCCAAAATTGTTAGTAATAGTACACGCAACGGGTCAGAATTGGCCAAAACTATGAGTGTTGACGACAGACTTGCAAACGCACCCTGGGATTGTCAATCGTGAAAATCGCTCCGGGACCCCAAAACGGTGAGTAATAGTCCACAAAACGGACAAGAATTGGCCAAAATTGTGAGTGGTTATGACCGACACATAAACGCAACCCGGGGTTCGTCAATCATCGAAATCACTTCGGGACCCCAAAACTGAGTAATAGTCCAAGAAACGGGCATGAATCGGCCCAAACCGCGAGTTTCGACGACCAACACGTCAGCACGTATTTGGGTTCAACAACCATGGAAATCACTTTGGGACCCAAAGCGGTGAGTAGAAGTCCACGAAACGGGCCAGAATCGGCCAAAACTGCGAGTGTTGATAACCGACACGTAAGCGCACCTTGGGGTTCAACAACTATGCAAATCGCTTCGGTACCCCAAAACGGTTAGTAATAGTACACGAAACGGGTTAGGATTGGCCGAAACTGTGAGTGTTGACGACGGACATGCAAACGCACCCTGGGATTGTCAATTGTGAAAATCGGTCCGGGACCCCAAAACGGTGAGTAATAGTCCACAAAACGGACAAGAATTGGGCAAAATTGTGGGTGGTTATGACCGACACATAAACGCAACCCGTGGTTCGTCAATCATCGAAATCACTTCGGGACCCGAAAACTAAGTAGTAGTCCAAGAAACAGGCCTGAATCGGCCCAAACCGCGAGTTTCGACGACCAACACGTAAGGACACATTAGGGTTCAACAACCATGGAAATCGCTTTGGGACCCCAAAACGGTGAGTAAAAGTCCCTGAAACGGGCTAGAATCGGCCAAATCTGCGAGTGTTGATGACCGACACGTAAGCGCACCTTGGGGTTCAACTACTATGCAAATCGCTTTGGGCCCCCAAAACGGTAAGTAATAGTCCACAAAACGTGTCAGAATTGGCAAAACTATGAGTGTTGACGACAGACGCGTAAACACACCCCGGGGATTGTCAATCATGGAAATCACTCTCGGACCCCAAAACGGTGAGTAATAGTCCACGAAAGGGACCAGAATTGGCAAAAATTATGACTGTTGATGGCCGACACGTAAACGCACCTCGGAGTTCACAAATCGTGGAAATCACTCCGAGACCCCAAAACAGTGAGTAATAGTCCACGAAACGGTCAGAATTCACCAAAACTGTGAGTATTGACGCCGGACAAGCAAACACACCATGGGGATCGTCAATCGTGAAAATCGCTCCGGGACCCCAAAACGGGCCAGAATCGTGAGTAATAGTCCACGAAACAGACCAGAATTAGCCAAAATTGTGAGTGTTGATGACCGACACATAAGCACACCTTGGGGTTCAACAACCATGGAAATCGCTTTGCGACCCCAAAATGGTGAGTAATAGTCCACGAAACGGGTCAGAATCGACAAAAACCGTGAGTATTGATGACCGACACGTAAACGCACCCCGGGGTTCAACAATAGTCCATGAAACGGGCCAGAATCGACAAAAACTGTGATTGTTGATGACCGACATGTAAGCGCACCTTGGGGTTCAACAACCATGGAATTCGCTTTGGGACCCCAAAACCGTGAGTAATAGTGCACGAAACAAGTTAGAATCGACAAAAACCGCGAGTGTTGATAACCGACACGTAAGCGCACCTTGGGGTTCAACAACTATGCAAATCGCTTCGGTACCCCAAAACTGTTAGTAATAGTACACGCAACGGGTCAGAATTGGCCAAAACTATGAGTGTTGACGACAGACTTGCAAACGCACCCTGGGATTGTCAATCGTGAAAATCGCTCCGGGACCCCAAAATGGTGAGTAATAGTCCACAAAACGGACAAGAATTGGCCAAAATTGTGAGTGGTTATGACCGACACATAAACGCAACCCGGGGTTCGTCAATCATCGAAATCACTTCGGGACCCCAAAACTGAGTAATAGTCCAAGAAACGGGCATGAATCGGCCCAAACCGCGAGTTTCGACGACCAACACGTCAGCACGTATTTGGGTTCAACAACCATGGAACTCGCTTTGGGACCCAAAGAGGTGAGTAAAAGTCCACGAAACGGGCCAGAATCGGCCAAAACTGCGAGTGTTGATAACCGACACGTAAGCGCACCTTGGGGTTCAACAACTATGCAAATCGCTTCGGTACACCAAAACGGTTAGTAATAGTACACGAAACGGGTTAGGATTGGCCGAAACTGTGAGTGTTGACAACGGACATGCAAACACACCCTGGGATTGTCAATTGTGAAAATCGGTCCGGGACCCCAAAACGGTGAGTAATAGTCCACAAAACAGACAAGAATTGGCCAAAATTGTGGGTGGTTATGACCGACACATAAACGCAACCCGTGGTTCGTCAATCATCGAAATCACTTCGGGACCCGGAAACTAAGTAGTAGTCCAAGAAACAGGCCTGAATCGGCCCAAACCGCGAGTTTCGACGACCAACACGTAAGGACACATTAGGGTTCAACAACCATGGAAATCGCTTTGGGACCCCAAAACGGTGAGTAAAAGTCCCTGAAACGGGCTAGAATCGGCCAAATCTGCGAGTGTTGATGACCGACACCGAAGCGCACCTTGGGGTTCAACTACTATGCAAATCGCTTTGGGCCCCCAAAACGGTAAGTAATAGTCCACAAAACGTGTCAGAATTGGCAAAACTGTGAGTGTTGACGACAGACGCGTAAACGCACCTCGGGGATTGTCAATCATGGAAATCGCTCTCGGACCCCAAAACGGTGAGTAATAGTCCACGAAAGGGACCAGAATTGGCAAAAATTATGAGTGTTGATGGCCGACACGTAAACGCACCTCGGAGTTCACAAATCGTGGAAATCACTCCGAGACCCCAAAACAGTGAGTAATAGTCCACGAAACGGTCAGAATTCACCAAAACTGTGAGTATTGACGCCGGACAAGCAAACACACCATGGGGATCGTCAATCGTGAAAATCGCTCCGGGACCCCAAAACGGGCCAGAATCGTGAGTAATAGTCCACGAAACAGACCAGAATTAGCCAAAATTGTGAGTGTTGATGACCGACACATAAGCACACCTTGGGGTTCAACAACCATGGAAATCGCTTTGCGACCCCAAAATGGTGAGTAATAGTCCACGAAACGGGTCAGAATCGACAAAAACCGTGAGTATTGATGACCGACACGTAAACGCACCCCGGGGTTCAACAATAGTCCATGAAACGGGCCAGAATCGACAAAAACTGTGATTGTTGATGACCGACATGTAAGCGCACCTTGGGGTTCAACAACCATGGAATTCGCTTTGGGACCCCAAAACCGTGAGTAATAGTGCACGAAACAGGTTAGAATCGACAAAAACCGCGAGTGTTGATAACCGACACGTAAGCGCACCTTGGGGTTCAACAACTATGCAAATCGCTTCGGTACCCCAAAACTGTTAGTAATAGTACACGCAACGGGTCAGAATTGGCCAAAACTATGAGTGTTGACGACAGACTTGCAAACGCACCCTGGGATTGTCAATCGTGAAAATCGCTCCGGGACCCCAAAACGGTGAGTAATAGTCCACAAAACGGACAAGAATTGGCCAAAATTGTGAGTGGTTATGACCGACACATAAACGCAACCCGGGGTTCGTCAATCATCGAAATCACTTCGGGACCCCAAAACTGAGTAATAGTCCAAGAAACGGGCATGAATCGGCCCAAACCGCGAGTTTCGACGACCAACACGTCAGCACGTATTTGGGTTCAACAACCATGGAAATCACTTTGGGACCCAAAGCGGTGAGTAAAAGTCCACGAAACGGGCCAGAATCGGCCAAAACTGCAAGCGTTGATAACCGACACGTAAGCGCACCTTGGGGTTCAACAACTATGCAAATCGCTTCGGTACCCCAAAATGGTTAGTAATAGTACACGAAACGGGTTAGGATTGGCCGAAACTGTGAGTTTGACGACGGACATGCAAACGCACCCTGGGATTGTCAATTGTGAAAATCGGTCCGGGACCCCAAAACGGTGAGTAATAGTCCACAAAACGGACAAGAATTGGCCAAAATTGTGGGTGGTTATGACCGACACATAAACGCAACCCGTGGTTCGTCAATCATCGAAATCACTTCGGGACCCGGAAACTAAGTAGTAGTCCAAGAAACAGGCCTGAATCGGCCCAAACCGCGAGTTTCGACGACCAACACGTAAGGACACATTAGGGTTCAACAACCATGGAAATCGCTTTGGGACCCCAAAACGGTGAGTAAAAGTCCCTGAAACGGGCTAGAATCGCCCAAATCTGCGAGTGTTGATGACCGACACGTAAGCGCACCTTGGGGTTCAACTACTATGCAAATCGCTTTGGGCCCCCAAAACGGTAAGTAATAGTCCACAAAACGTGTCAGAATTGGCAAAACTGTGAGTGTTGACGACAGACGCGTAAACACACCCCGGGGATTGTCAATCATGGAAATCGCTCTCGGACCCCAAAACGGTGAGTAATAGTCCACGAAAGGGACCAGAATTGGCAAAAATTATGACTATTGATGGCCGACACGTAAACGCACCTCGGAGTTCACAAATCGTGGAAATCACTCCGAGACCCCAAAACAGTGAGTAATAGTCCACGAAACGGTCAGAATTCACCAAAACTGTGAGTATTGACGCCGGACAAGCAAACACACCATGGGGATCGTCAATCGTGAAAATCGCTCCGGGACCCCAAAACGGGCCAGAATCATGAGTAATAGTCCACGAAACAGACCAGAATTAGCCAAAATTGTGAGTGTTGATGACCGACACATAAGCACACCTTGGGGTTCAACAACCATGGAAATCGCTTTGCGACCCCAAAATGGTGAGTAATAGTCCACGAAACGGGTCAGAATCGACAAAAACCGTGAGTATTGATGACCGACACGTAAACGCACCCCGGGGTTCAACAATAGTCCATGAAACGGGCCAGAATCGACAAAAACTGTGATTGTTGATGACCGACATGTAAGCGCACCTTGGGGTTCAACAACCATGGAATTCGCTTTGGGACCACAAAACCGTGAGTAATAGTGCACGAAACAGGTTAGAATCGACAAAAACCGCGAGTGTTGATAACCGACACGTAAGCGCACCTTGGGGTTCAACAACTATGCAAATCGCTTCGGTACCCCAAAACTGTTAGTAATAGTACACGCAACGGGTCAGAATTGGCCAAAACTATGAGTGTTGACGACAGACTTGCAAACGCACCCTGGGATTGTCAATCGTGAAAATCGCTCCGGGACCCCAAAATGGTAAGTAATAGTCCACAAAACGGACAAGAATTGGCCAAAATTGTGAGTGGTTATGACCGACACATAAACGCAACCCGGGGTTCGTCAATCATCGAAATCACTTCGGGACCC
This sequence comes from Triticum aestivum, assembly GCF_018294505.1. NCBI lineage: Eukaryota > Viridiplantae > Streptophyta > Magnoliopsida > Poales > Poaceae > Triticum > Triticum aestivum. Next base: position 71,220 of record NW_025228257.1, on the reverse strand, counting down.
CAAAACTGAGTAATAGTCCAAGAAACGGGCATGAATCGGCCCAAACCGCGAGTTTCGACGACCAACACGTCAGCACGTATTTGGGTTCAACAACCATGGAAATCGCTTTGGGACCCAAAGCGGTGAGTAAAAGTCCACGAAACGGGCCAGAATCGGCCAAAACTGCGAGTGTTGATAACCGACACGTAAGCGCACCTTGGGTTTCAACAACTATGCAAATCGCTTCGGTACCCCAAAACGGTTAGTAATAGTACACGAAACGGGTTAGGATTGGCCGAAACTGTGAGTGTTGACGACGGACATGCAAACGCACCCTGGGATTGTCAATTGTGAAAATCAGTCCGGGACCCCAAAATGGTGAGTAATAGTCCACAAAACGGACAAGAATTGGCCAAAATTGTGGGTGGTTATGACCGACACATAAACGCAACCCGTGGTTCGTCAATCATCGAAATCACTTCGGGACCCGGAAACTAAGTAATAGTCCAAGAAACAGGCCTGAATCGGCCCAAACCGCGAGTTTCGACGACCAACACGTAAGGACACATTAGGGTTCAACAACCATGGAAATCGCTTTGGGACCCCAAAACGGTGAGTAAAAGTCCCTGAAACGGGCTAGAATCGGCCAAATCTGCGAGTGTTGATGACCGACACGTAAGCGCACCTTGGGGTTCAACTACTATGCAAATCGCTTTGGGCCCCCAAAACGGTAAGTAATAGTCCACAAAACGTGTCAGAATTGGCAAAACTGTGAGTGTTGACGACAGACGCGTAAACACACCCCGGGGATTGTCAATCATGGAAATCGCTCTCGGACCCCAAAACGGTGAGTAATAGTCCATGAAAGGGACCAGAATTGGCAAAAATTATGAGTGTTGATGGCCGACACGTAAACGCACCTCGGAGCTCACAAATCGTGGAAATCACTCCGAGACCCCAAACAGTGAGTAATAGTCCACGAAACGGTCAGAATTCACCAAAACTATGAGTATTGACGCCGGACAAGCAAACACACCATGGGGATCGTCAATCGTGAAAATCGCTCCGGGACCCCAAAACGGGCCAGAATCGTGAGTAATAGTCCACGAAACAGACCAGAATTAGCCAAAATTGTGAGTGTTGATGACCGACACATAAGCACACCTTGGGGTTCAACATCCATGGAAATCGCTTTGCGACCCCAAAATGGTGAGTAATAGTCCACGAAACGGGTCAGAATCGACAAAAACCGTGAGTATTGATGACCGACACGTAAACGCACCCCGGGGTTCAACAATAGTCCATGAAACGGGCCAGAATCGACAAAAACTGTGATTGTTGATGACCGACATGTAAGCGCACCTTGGGGTTCAACAACCATGGAATTCGCTTTGGGACCCCAAAACCGTGAGTAATAGTGCACGAAACAGGTTAGAATCGACAAAAACCGCGAGTGTTGATAACCGACACGTAAGCGCACCTTGGGGTTCAACAACTATGCAAATCGCTTCGGTACCCCAAAACGGTTAGTAATAGTACACGAAACGGGTTAGGATTGGCCGAAACTGTGAGTGTTGATGACGGACATGCAAACGCACCCTGGGATTGTCAATTGTGAAAATCGGTCCGGGACCCCAAAACGGTGAGTAATAGTCCACAAAACGGACAAGAATTGGCCAAAATTGTGGGTGGTTATGACCGACACATAAACGCAACCAGTGGTTCGTCAATCATCGAAATCACTTCGGGACCCGAAAACTAAGTAATAGTCCAAGAAACAGGCCTGAATCGGCCCAAACCGCGAGTTTCGACGACCAACACGTAAGGACACATTAGGGTTCAACAACCATGGAAATCGCTTTGGGACCCCAAAACGGTGAGTAAAAGTCCCTGAAACGGGCTAGAATCGGCCAAATCTGCGAGTGTTGATGACCGACACGTAAGCGCACCTTGGGGTTCAACTACTATGCAAATCGCTTTGGGCCCCCAAAACGGTAAGTAATAGTCCACAAAACGTGTCAGAATTGGCAAAACTGTGAGTGTTGACGACAGACGCGTAAACGCACCCCGGGGATTGTCAATCATGGAAGTCGCTCTCGGACCCCAAAACGTTGAGTAATAGTCCATGAAAGGGACCAGAATTGGCAAAAATTATGAGTGTTGATGGCCGACACGTAAACGCACCTCGGAGTTCACAAATCGTGGAAATCACTCCGAGACCCCAAAACAGTGAGTAATAATCCACGAAACGGTCAGAATTCACCAAAACTGTAAGTATTGACGCCGGACAAGCAAACACACCATGGGGATCGTCAATCGTGAAAATCGCTCCGGGACCCCAAAACGGGCCAGAATCGTGAGTAATAGTCCACGAAACAGACCAGAATTAGCCAAAATTGTGAGTGTTGATGGCCGACACATAAGCACACCTTGGGGTTCAACAACCATGGAAATCACTTTGCGACCCCAAAATGGTGAGTAATAGTCCACGAAACGGGTCAGAATCGACAAAAACCGTGTGTATTGATGACCGACACGTAAACGCACCCCGGGGTTCAACAATAGTCCATGAACGGGCCAGAATCGACAAAAACTGTGATTGTTGATGACCGACATGTAAGCGCACCTTGGGGTTCAACAACCATGGAATTCGCTTTGGGACCCAAAACCGTGAGTAATAGTGCACGAAACAGGTTAGAATCGACAAAAACCGCGAGTGTTGATAACCGACACGTAAGCGCACCTTGGGGTTCAACAACTATGCAAATCGCTTTGGTACCCCAAAACTGTTAGTAATAGTACACGAAACGGGTCAGAATTGGCCAAAACTATGAGTGTTGACGACAGACTTGCAAACGCACCCTGGGATTGTCAATCGTGAAAATCGCTCCGGGACCCCAAAACGGTGAGTAATAGTCCACAAAACGGACAAGAATTGGCCAAAATTGTGAGTGGTTATGACCAACACATAAACACAACCCGGGGTTCGTCAATCATCGAAATCACTTCGGGACCCCAAAACTGAGTAATAGTCCAAGAAACGGGCCTGAATCGGCCCAAACCGCGAGTTTCGACGACCAACACATCAGCACGTATTTGGGTTCAACAACCATGGAAATCGCTTTGGGACCCAAAGCGGTGAGTAAAAGTCCACGAAACGGGCCAGAATCGGCCAAAACTGCGAGTGTTGATAACCGACACGTAAGCGCACCTTGGGGTTCAACAACTATGCAAATCGCTTCGGTACCCCAAAACGGTTAGTAATAGTACACGAAACGGGTTAGGATTGGCCGAAACTGTGAGTGTTGACAACGGACATGCAAACGCACCCTGGGGTTGTCAATTGTGAAAATCGGTCCGGGACCCCAAAACGGTGAGTAATAGTCCACAAAACGGAGAAGAATTGGCCAAAATTGTGGGTGGTTATGACCGACACATAAACGTAACCCGTGGTTCGTCAATCATCGAAATCACTCCGAGACCCCAAAACAGTGAGTAATAGTCCACGAAACGGTCAGAATTCACCAAAACTGTGAGTATTGATGCCGGACATGCAAACACACCATGGGGATCGTCAATCATGAAAATCACACCGGGACCCCGAAACGGGCCAGAATCGTGAGTAATAGTCCACGAAACGGACCAGAATTAGCCAAAATTGTGAGTGTTGATGACCGACACATAAGCACACCTTGGGGTTCAACAACCATGGAAATCGCTTTGCAACCCCAAAATGGTGAGTAATAGTCCACGAAACGGGTCAGAATCGACAAAAACCGTGAGTATTGATGACCGACACGTAAACGCACCCGGGGGTTCAACAATAGTCCATGAAACGGGCCAGAATCGACAAAAACTGTGATTGTTGATGACCGACATGTAAGCGCACCTTGGGGTTCAACAACCATGGAATTCGCTTTGGGACCCCAAAACCGTGAGTAATAGTGCACAAAACAGGTTAGAATCGACAAAAACCGCGAGTGTTGATAACCGACACGTAAGCGCACCTTGGGGTTCAACAACTATGCAAATCGCTTCGGTACCCCAAAACTGTTAGTAATAGTACACGAAACGGGTCAGAATTGGCCGAAACTATGAGTGTTGACGACAGACTTGCAAACGCACCCTGGGATTGTCAATCGTGAAAATCGCTCCGGGACCCCAAAACGGTGAGTAATAGTCCACAAAACGGACAAGAATTGGCCAAAATTGTGAGTGGTTATGACCGACAGATAAACGCAACCCGAGGTTCATCAATCATCGAAATCACTTCGGGACCCCAAAACTGAGTAATATTCCAAGAAACGGGCCTGAATCGGCCCAAACCGCGAGTTTCGACGACCAACACGTAAGGACACATTGGGGTTCAACAACCATGGAAATCGCTTTGGGACCCCAAAACGGTGAGTAAAAGTCCATGAAACGGGCTAGAATCGGCCAAAACTCCGAGTGTTGATGACCGACACGTAAGCGCACCTTGGGGTTCAACAACTATGCAAATCACTTTGGGCCCCCAAAACGGTAAGTAATAGTCCACAAAACGTGTCAGAATTGGCAAAACTGTGAGTGTTGACGACAGACGCGTGAACGCACCCCGGGGATTGTCAATCATGGAAATCGCTCTCGGACCCCAAAACGGCGAGTAATAGTCCACGAAAGGGACCAGAATTGGCAAAAATTATGATTGTTGATGGCCGACACGTAAACGCACCTCGAAGTTCACAAATCGTGGAAATCACTCCGAGACCCCAAAACAGTGAGTAATAGTCCACGAAACGGTCAGAATTCACCAAAACTGTGAGTATTGACGCCGGACATGCAAACACACCATGGGGATCGTCAATCGTGAAAATCACACCGGGACCCCGAAACGGGCCAGAATCGTGAGTAATAGTCCACGAAACGGACCAGAATTAGCCAAAATTGTGAGTGTTGATGACCGACACATAAGCACACCTTGGGGTTCAACAACCACGGAAATCGCTTTGCAATCCCAAAATGGTGAGTAATAGTCCACGAAACGGGTCAGAATCGACAAAAACCGTGAGTATTGATGACCGACACGTAAACGCACCCCGGGGTTCAACAATAGTCCATGAAACGGGCCAGAATCGACAAAAACTGTGATTGTTGATGACCGACATGTAAGCGCACCTTGGGGTTCAACAACCATGGAATTCGCTTTGGGACCCCAAAACCGTGAGTAATAGTGCACGAAACAGGTTAGAATCAACAAAAACCGCGAGTGTTGATAACCGACACGTAAGCGCACCTTGGGGTTCAACAACTATGCAAATCGCTTCGGTACCCCAAAACTGTTAGTAATAGTACACGAAACGGGTCAGAATTGGCCGAAATTATGAGTGTTGACGACAGACTTGCAAATGCACCCTGGGATTGTCAATCGTGAAAATCGCTCCGGGACCCCAAAACGGTGAGTAATAGTCCACAAAACGGACAAGAATTGGCCAAAATTGTGAGTGGTTATGACCGACACATAAACGCAACCCGAGGTTCATCAATCATCGAAATCACTTCGGGACCCCAAAACTGAGTAATATTCCAAGAAACGGGCCTGAATCGGCCCAAACCGCGAGTTTCGACGACCAACACGTAAGGACACATTGGGGTTCAATAACCATGGAAATCGCTTTGGGACCCCAAAACGGTGAGTAAAAGTCCATGAAACGGGCTAGAATCGGCCAAAACTCCGAGTGTTGATGACCGACACGTAAGCGCACCTTGGGGTTCAACAACTATGCAAATCGCTTTGGGCCCCCAAAACGGTAAGTAATAGTCCACAAAACGTGTCAGAATTGGAAAAACTGTGAGTGTTGATGACAGACGCGTAAACGCGCCCCGGGGATTGTCAATCATGGAAATCGCTCTCGGACCCCAAAACGGCGAGTAATAGTCCACGAAAGGGACCAGAATTGGCAAAAATTATGAGTGTTGATGGCCGACACGTAAACGCACCTCGAAGTTCACAAATCGTGGAAATCACTCCAAGACCCCAAAACAGTGAGTAATAGTCCACGAAACGGTCAGAATTCACCAAAACTGTGAGTATTGACGCCGGACATGCAAACACACCATGGGGATCGTCAATCGTGAAAATCACATCGGGACCCCGAAACGGGCCAGAATCGTGAGTAATAGTCCACGAAACGGACCAGAATTAGCCAAAATTGTGAGTGTTGATGACCGACACATAAGCTCACCTTGGGGTTCAACAACCATGGAAATCGCTTTGCGACCCCAAAATGGTGAGTAATAGTCCACGAAACGGGTTAGAATCGACAAAAACCGTGAGTATTGATGACCGACACGTAAACGCACCCCGGGGTTCAACAATAGTCCATGAAACGGGCCAGAATCGACAAACACTGTGATTGTTGATGACCGACATGTAAGCGCACCTTGGGGTTCAACAACCATGGAATTCGCTTTGGGACCCCAAAACCGTGAGTAATAGTGCACGAAACAGGTTAGAATCGACAAAAACCGCGAGTGTTGATAAC